>NW_021703774.1:138397323-138571105 GCF_005190385.1 Monodon monoceros | reverse complement strand
ACACACACACACACACACACACACACACACACACACACACACACACAAACACCCTCCATCCCCAACCTGGGCTTAAGTCTCACCTGGGCTTGAGGTAGCTGAGTGCTTCTGAGAACTGGTTGGTGAGGAAGAGGTCCAGGGCGGTCATGCACTGGTCCAGGGACTCATGGAGGCTGCTCACAGGAGTCCTGATGGGAGAGACACAGGCATGACCTGGGAGCTCTCAACAGAGCCTCAGTTGAGAGGCTCGACTGTCCTGGCTGGAACAGAGCCGCCCAAGGCCCACTCGAACTCCCTGGTGGTCCTTGGATGCCTGTCATGAGCTCCTCCAGGCTTCCCACTCTGTACTAAGACACAGGACAATTTGGACTTACCTCTAAGTGTTCCTAAAGGTGGGAGGGGGAGCACAGGGGGGTGGTGTCATCTGAGATCGTGGGGAGGGGCTGAGGATGGGATGTGGTGGGTTGGTGCAAGGAAACCTCAGGAATAAATTTATCTTACCTCTCACAAGGGTAAAAGGAGTCTTTGTGGCCCTTCTGACCCATTGGACTTTTCTGCCCCCACTGGGGGGCACAGCCTACCCACTAAATCCCACTTCAGCTCTTTTCTTCCTCCTCCTTCTCTAGGCCTTCTCCTGGCCTCCTCAGGCCTGCATTCTAGAACCCCACAGGCGCTGTCACAATGGGCCATAGTGGGCAGCCACCCTGTAAGAGCTGTCAGGGCCTTTTATGTTCAAGGGCTACCTTCCCAATGGCACCTCCAGTACACCCGACCTCCTTCCAGTCCTTACGCTTCTTGATAGCTCTTATCACCCTCTGACATATATATTTTTTTACTTATTTTTGTGTTTATCGTCTGTCTCCCTCCACTAAAATATAAGCTTCCTGAGGGCAGGAATCTTTGTTTTGTTCACTGCTGTATCACCGGCACCTAGTATCTGGTACAAAATGGGCTTTTGATAAATATAGGTTAAGTCAGTGAATGAATGAATGGATGGATGGATGGAGAGTCTTGGGCTAGGAGGGCAAATCCCTGATCTTTCTGAGCCTCAGCTTCCCATCTGAAAGATGAGAGATGATCCCAAAAGTCCTGTCTGGTGGTCTTATGAATGTCTCTTCTCAAGAGGTCGCTTTTAAGTAGAGAAGGCTCTAAAAAGTGTCTCGATGATCATACTGAAAGGAGATCCTTTTCCCCCAAAGTTAATAAAGTTCTTTCTCCACCAGGTAAACTTCTACACCTATCTTAAGGCCCAGCTCTAATACCTCCTCCTCTGTGACGTATCAACAGAACTTCCCAGGCAAAAGGAAACATGCTTTGGTCAGAACTGAACTCTTGTTTGTTCTCCCAAATCTGTTCTCCAGATTTGCCATCTCGATAAGTACTACCCCTCGACCAAGTTTCTCAAGTCAGAAATAGTCATCCTTGACACATCCTCCCCCTGGCCTCCGTCATCTACTCCATCAATAAGCCCTATCAGTTCTACCTCCTGAACATCTCTTAATCCACTTCCTTCTACACCCAGTGCCCCCCAGTCCAGGCCACTACCATCTGTACCCACGTCTGATGGAAGACCCCTCCTCTACTCCTGTCCATTCTTAACTCTTCTCTCTCTCTGTTATCCCATTTTATTGTTTTTCATGCCTCTTCTCTCTCTTCTTTGCCATCTCGTTCACTCTCTCTGTTAGATTCTAAGTCATTTCTTTAGATCTTTCATTTCGCTAATTCTCTTTAAGTGGGTCTCATCCGCTACTTATCCTCTACTGAGTTTTTAATTTCAGTGATTTTATTTTTCATCTCAGAAATTCCACTTGGTTCTTTTTCAAATCTGCTTGGTCATTTTGGGCAGTATTTTGTTCCCTGCGTATTGTTGCAAGTCTATCCTTGATTTCTTTATACATTTTAAACACAATCAGTTATAATCAATATCTTAACACTCTAGGATCTTAGACTCTTAATTCTGCTATTTCTTGCTTCTGGTATCTATTGCTCACAGCGACTTGTTTCTTTGTGTGTTTTGTAATTTTACCATGAGCTCCTATTTGACTGATCCCAAAGGGATCTTGAAATGAGAATCCATTCCTCCAGAGAGGATTTTCATTTACTTCAGCCAGGTTCCCTGGGGTGCTACCACCCCCCAAGACCATTTATGTTACTTTTTTTAGTTTAGCATACCCAGGACCACAGAGGTAGTGTATATTCAAACCTGAAATTTGTGTGAGGGCAGACCAACATGTATAATTGTCTAGGGAGCCTCTTTGTCCCCACAAGAACTGTCGTCTCCCTTTGTGGTGGGTGGGTGTTTTTTTGCCCCTATTTGCTGAGGACGTCCTTTGAAGGTGGCAGATTCACGTGAGGTGGTGGGGAGGCTAAGTTCCAACTCTTCACATTGTCGTTGGGTAGCCCCAAGTCCTTATTTCCCATTCCTTAAGTGTCATTAAAACTCAAGATTCTAGGTTTCTGGAATTTGTAAATACCCTCAGGTTGCTGTGGCTTCATCTTATTTACCAGCCTGATTTCAGCTCTCTCTTAATTCTTGGTCTGAGAGGATTTGTTACTTCTGTGGGCACTCAGGAATGTATTTTAAAGGATGTATGTTGAAACTCATCCAGCCTCTAGGTAGTATTTTTAAGGGATAATGTAGGAAGCATTATTCCCTTTACTCTGTCCCTCTCATAATAGCCAAAATTATCTTTTTAAAACCGAAATCTGACCATGTCACTTCTGGATTTGAAATCCTTCACTGTCCTACTCTTAAGATAAAGATCAAGTTCCTTTCCAGGGCCAAAAAGGGCCCACTGGAAGCAGCCTCTGCCCGCCTCTTCATGAGGCAGGGACAGAGTCTTCCTTGGCACCCAGGGCTTAGCCTAGTGAGTGGTGTTCATTCCACTGTCTCTGTTGCATGAATCAATGAAAAGGCAGTGAGTACCTACTGCGCCAGGCATTTAACTGGCGTGCTCTCCGTGAGCCCTCACAAAGCCTTGTGGAGTGGGGTTATTATCTCCACTGCAGATGAGGAGATGAGGCACAGAAGAGAGGTGACTTGGCCAAGGTCACACGCCTAAGCGTGGGTTCTAACCCGTTTCTGCCTGAGCCAGTGCCCACCAGCTCAGCCCCAGGAAGTCAAGTCCATTGTCCTGGCTTCTGCCCATCTCTAAACAATTCCAGAGTCGAGAGCCTACCTCCCACTTCTGCGCACACCCCGCTCCCACTCCCACCTCCAACCCCATCCAAAAAGAGGTTCTGCCTCCTTGGTCTATCTGGAGAGAAAGATGCACAGACAGATGGACAGACAGCACAGAGGCGCATAGTCCCTCCCCTGGCAGCCCCAGCACCACTTCCCCTTAACTGTCATGAGGTGGGTCTGCGGTGACCTCTCCAGACGGGCAGCTGCTTTGGGGCAGCCCTGGAGCTGATTTCTTCCCTGCCACAAACATCCACCCATCTCTGGCTCTGGGCCAGGCCTGGGGCTGGACTCTGGGGAAAGAAACTGGACCCAGGCGTGGGCCTGCCTTTGAGGGCTACAGTGACGGCTAGAGCCATCAGGGCCGTGGTCATGGGAGTCACTGGGGGCTGGGGAGGCCCGGAAGTGAGGGGGGTGCCGTCAAGGAAGCTTTCTGGATAAGATGGCCCTGAATTGAGGACAAGATGGAGAAGGAAGTCCCAGAAGAGGAAAAGAGTGTGAGCAAAGGGCTGGAGGCATGATACCATAGTGAGGAGGGGGCACAGGCCATCATGGGGCAGGTGGAAAAGACAGAGGCTCTGGAAGGCCTGTAAGTGGACGGGTGGGATGGGGGCATCCCAGCTGGCTGGGGAGCTCAGGTCACGCTAGGGACATTGGCCCCATTTGACCTAATAATAGCATGAACAAACACCTATCACCACTACGAGAATATCACTTCAAGTCTTCTAAATTGATGACTGCATTATTTCACTCAGTCCTCCCACCAGCCCCAAGAGCCAGATGTTCTTATCTGCATTTGATAGATAAGTGAAGACAGTGAAGACAGGAACCTGATGTCCTCCTCCCAGGACCCTGGGAGAAGACAGAAATACTTTCTGCAAAAGCAACCTGCCAAACCATTCCCCTCCCCTGACTGTGACTGAGGTCCCCACTTCTCTGCAGGCTGTCCCCACGTCTTTAAGGCCTTTCTGCTCCAAGCCACCCTGCCGGGGCCCAGGCCAAAATATTCCTGGGCTCCCAAGTGGTGATGGTGGCCTCTTTGCTGTGCTGGGTGGAAACTCTGGTATGGGGAGGATGCTGAGCAGGGTGGAGCGTGGAGCATGGCTGGTGACGACTAACACCGGGAACTTTAGCGTAGTGGGGGAGGGGGCTTGAAGCCAAAGTGAGAAGAGGGCCACCCACTCCCCTTTCCTCCCACCTCCCCACGGTGGTCTGCCTGTAAACCACTACCTCAGTGCCTGATGGGCAGAGCTGGGGGACCCTCTTCTCCGCTGGAGACAGGAAGCCCTCCTACCCGGATCCCAGTCAGGGTAAGATGGGTGGGGCAGTGGAGGCAGGGCGAGGCAGTCACTCAGAGAGCAGACTGGAATCAGAGCTGGCTTTTACTTCCTTCCAGCATTCAGGGGGAACTTCTGGCTCAGGGGGTAAGGCAACCTGTCCATGGGGATCTGTCACATCCACAGTGACCTTTCTAAATTGCAAATACGATTGTGACTCTGCTCCCAGAGTCCCGCTTAGCTGTGCATAAAGCGAGTACCACGTGGCAGGGAGTGATGTGGTGTGGCCTAGGTAGCGTGGAGTTTTGAAAGCAGACAACCCTGGACTCAAGCTGCAGCTCAGCAATCACTTGTTGGAGAAACGTGGGAAGGTTCTTTAACCTCTATGAGCCTCAGTTTCCTCATCAATGAAATGGGAATGACCTACCTCCCAGGGTTGCTGGGAAGAATGATGGAGACAGTGGAAAGCACAATAGGAAGTATTCGGGAAACATTAGCAAATTTTTTTTCCTAAGATTATGTATTTCCATCATTTCTTTTACCGAGCAGCACTACTTTTATAATGAAACTAAGTAACTTTAAAAGATTGAGTGCACATATCCTGTAAAATCCCAGCAATTCCACTCCTACCTGGCAACGTGGAAGAACACTCACATATGTGCAAAGGACAATCATTCAAGAATATTCAATGTTTGAATAACAAGACACTGGGAACCATCTCAGTGTTCACCAAGAAGGCTGGATAAATAAATAAATGATGGTCTCTACATCAGGTGGCATATCATACTTCAAGGCAAGTGGGGACCAGGGCTTCAAGGATCAAGAGAGCTAAATCTCAGTAACCTGAAGCTGAGTGAGAAAAAGCAAGCTGCAGAATGATTTGTGCTATATGACTCCATTTACAGAAAAAATTTAAAGAGCTACGTATTTTTTAGGCTTATACATACTCAGCAAAAGAATAAAAACAGACAGAGAAATGATAAAACCAAAATTCAGGATGGTGACTATCTCTGTAGAGGGAAGGGTGGGCTGGTCCACAGGGATGCTTTATTTCTTACAAAGAATATGAAATAAACAGGGCACAATGTTAACATCTGAAAAAGCTTGCTGGCAAGGGCATGGAGTTCATTTTATTATTTGTGATATTCTTCTGAAGGCTGAAAATATTTCATAATTTTTAAAGTGGAGGAGATTTAAATGTTGGTCTTTTCACCACTGAGCCTCACACATGGGGCTGGGCCCAGAGCAGGCCTGGGAGTGTTTGTTGACTGACTGAATGAGTGTCTATGGTGAAGGTGGAACTGCTTTGCTCCTGCTCTGCTCAGACCCCACCAGAATGGCACTGAACAGGGCCAGGGACAGATGGACCTGGAGGGCACGCAGGTGGGTAGGTATGGTTTAGTGTGAGGACGACCTGCCAGTGCTAGAAGGGCAGGCTCATTGCCCTGGAGGCCCAAGGAGGGGCCAGAGGAGCCCTGGGTTGTAGAGAGGACTCAGTCAGGGATGTGAGTGTGCAAGGAAGAAGGATGAATGAGGGGTCTAGTCTGGGAGTTCAGGATTCTTTAATAGGTGCCCTGCTCCATGCCTGCCTTCTCTCCTGGAAACCATTTTTCTGGGCCCAATGGGGTGGTGCTCAGGACTGGGCAGAAGGGATTTAACCAGCTTCCAGATTTACAAAGACCAGCCCAGAGAAGGAAGGGAGCAGCCAGCCCAGCCTCCCTGTATTTTCCAAAGGAGGGACCAGAAGTCTAGGGAGGATAAAGGACTTGGTCGATGTCATACAAAACACTGCCTGACTCACCAGGCAACCCTCCCCCAGGCCAGGGTGTCCACCGGCCACCCAACTTCCAAGCCCTCAGCCTGGGACACACACAGGCCCTGTGGAGGCCTCCAGCTGACAGCTGGCACCAGCCGAGTCACCTCCCTGTTCACGTGTTAGCCCTGAGGCCCTAGGCAAATATTGTCTCTGGTGGTGAGGCTCCAGGCAGAATGGCAGCCCCCCCAGCTCACCTGTGCAGGATCTCCACCCAGCAACCTCCTAGCAGTGCCGGCTCCCAGCAGCAGGGCTCCCAGCCCCTATCCACGGGGGTCCAGGAATGGCAGAGTTGCTCCAGGTCTCCCAGCAGCTGGCAGCTGTCACTGCTACAGGGGCGGTGTAGGGGTCCTACAGGGTTCCTCAACGGGGTGGGGTGGGGATGAGCAGAAGTGCCACGTTGAAAGTGACAACACCCACCTTTACTACCCCTGTTCCTGTTGTGCCCGGTGGGCCGGGCCAGTTCCTATCTTAGTCTTTTAACTCCTCCGAATATCCCCGAACATGAAGTACTGTCTGGCATCGCTGGGTTCAAATCCCAGGCCCATTTCTCACCTCCTGGGAGACCTAAGACAAGTCATTTAAGAGCTACTGCTCAGTTTCCTCACCTGTAACGGAAGTGACAATAAGAGCCCACCCACAGGTGTGGAGATGTAAACGCCACGAGCGGAGGAAGGAGGCTCTGACCCGGCTGTGGCCACAGCTTCCTAACGAAGTTGGGACCCAGCGGGGAGTGACCGACCGACCCAGGGTGCCCAGGGCCTCCACCGTCCCCGCGCAGCCCCCTCCCCGCTCTCCGAGGGTGGCGGCGGCAGCACCCGGAGGCCGGGAGGGGCGGGGGTCGCAGTGCCACCCCGCAGAGGCTGGAAGCCGCAGTGCGGGCCTCGCGGGAGGCCAGGCCCGGCGCCGCCCCCGCCCCGCCCCGCCCCGCCCGCGCCCTCCGGGGCCGCTCCGCAGCGCACTTACCCTGCCGGCACGGCGCCCGGGGAGCCGGCCGTGGTCATCGCCGAGGGGTGCGGACAGCGTGCCCCCGCGGACGCCAGCCGCGGCCCAGGTGCTGCCGCCGGAACCCCGAGTGGGCGCTGTGCCGCCGAGCCGCGGACGCGCCGGCCGGGGAGGGGAGCGCCGGGGGCGGGGAAGGCGGCGGGGCAGGGCCGGGCCTCGGTCTGCCCACCTGCGCAGTGGGGCCAGGCCGCCGCCCGCCCGAGGCCGACCGCAGACGCGGGCTCAGCAGCGGGCGGGGGCTGCTTGGGGCCTGCCCGCCAGCGGAAGGCGCCCCCGCCCCACCTCCGCTTTGACGGGTAAGACCCCTGGGCGCCCAAGGTCTGCCCAGCCCATGCCCCCGACAGCGGGGGCTCGCTCCTTCCTAAGGAGCCCCACCAGTGTGGTCCCGGGAAGTTCTCCTAGGCCTGAGGTCCACCTCCCTGCCACTCTCACCGCCCCCGACCCAAGCCCTTCATCATCCTACTGCATCGGTCGGGGGCATTCATGCAAAGAAAGACATGGCCTCCAGAGTCAGGCTTGGATTTTAATCCCACCCACTTGTCCACAGCTTGACTGTGTTTGCAGGAGACCAGAAGGCAGAAAATAACGCGGTTTAGCACTCGCTGCTAGCCAGCAGTTCACACTCGCCTCCTCAAATAGTCCCCATAGCTGCCATTTTACAGATGGGGAAACTAAGGTACAGAGTTCACGTGACTTGCCCAAGGCCACTCACCTAAAAAACGGCAAGTCGTGATTGGAACTCAACCCTCCTGACTCCAAAGTGCACACCCTTGCCTTCTGGGTCCCCTCTCCCCTGAATCCCCAGGGCCTATGTGGGGTCACCCATAACACTCCTCAGATGCCTACTGTGTGCCCAGCCCTAAGGTATATGTCTAGGACCAGGGTTGAAGCCGACCTGGTCTCCTGGCAGAAGAGCCACTGGCCCATGAAGAGTTAACCAGCTACCACGTCCAGGCCCCAGATGCTCTTAATCATGACTCATCAGAGCACGTGGCTGCCATTAGAGCTGTCCCTTCACAAAGGCAGGGGACAGAAGGAGGAGGGACTCCAGCACCCCTGGATCTGCCCTGAGCTCCAGGATGTTAGAAAAGGAAACAGGAGGAGTCTGTAGAAGCAGCCATGATAGAAAGAGGGCTTGGACTAGGTCCTGGGAGAGCCAGGCAGATTGGGCCTGGTGGCAGAGGGGAGAGGTTTAGGGGATTACTGTTTAAATCTAAACAGGTTGTCTAGAAAGGTAGTGAGTTCTTATGCTGTCCATATGTGAGCAGAGCCAGGTGCTCACTAGCAAGGGTTATCCCACCTCTGGGATTCTGACATAAGCATGGAAAAGATAATTAACTACAAGGAGTGGGCTATGATAACATCCACTGTCATCTACAGAAGTCCAGATAAGGGAGAGTGCTATATAGGCTGGGGGCTTCCTGGAGAAGGTGGACAGAGTTGAGCCTTGAAGTTTGTATTATTTATACACAATGAAGTTGTAGAAAGGATGTACCAGATGGGTACATGGATGAAAAAGCATGGAAGTGGGCAAAGGTACACTGAGGACATTTTCCTCTGAGGTAATGATTATAATGACTGATATTCATCGAAGGCTTATTATGTGCCACACATGTTAAGTATGTAACGTGGATTATCTCGTTTAATGCACACTTTTAACCACCTCTCTGAGCCTCAGTTTCCTCATCAGTAAGATGGAAGTACTGCCTGCTTCAAAGGGTCATTGTGAGGATTAAGCATTATGTGTAAAACGCCCAGAATGGTGCCTAGCATGTGCTTATGGTGTTACATAAGTGCCCTGACGATGGTGGTGACAGTGTCAAGGTAGATGCTATTATTCTCCCCCTTCTACAGAGGAAAACTGAGGCTCAGCTTTGCCTTCAGAGCTGGAACTCTGCCCATGCCACAACGGTGGCAGTGATGCTGGGGCCACTCGCCTGGTGAGTCAGAGCATCAGAGTGGCCCACCCCTCCTGAGGGTTCCACCTGGGTAGTTCCCGGCTCCCAAGAGCTCCTTCCTAGCCCCAACCCTGGGGAGCCTGTGAGTCACCATTATTTCTGCCTCCCAACCCCGGTGACCCTGCTCAGGTCACCTGCTCATTCCCAGGGGACCAGGAGAGCATCCTGAGTCCTGGGTTCCCTCCTCCCCTGCCAGGGGACCGTTTTTTCTGGTGCTTGGTGCCTGGGAGATGCGAGGCCTGTTTTCCTCTCTCATCTTCTCCCCAGCCTGTAAGAACAAACCACTGGGCTCACTGCACTTCTCAGTAGCCCTGAGACGTCTCAATATAGACTGTTTTCACCAATACCATCTCTCAGCTTAAGAAGGCCTTCAGGAAATTCCCTGGTGGTCTAGTGGTTAAGACTTGGTGCTTTCACTGTCGGGGCCCGGGTTTGATCCCTGGTCAGGGAACTAAGATCCCAAAAGCTGCATAGCATGGCCAAATTTTAAAAAATTAAAAAAAAAAAAGAAGAAGGTCTTCAATAAGTATCTGTTTAGTGAAACCTCCTCAGAATGCTCCAGAAAGCTCCATAGTAGCTTTATCTCCCATCCTACAGATGAGAAGACTGAGGCTTGGACCAAGTGTGACTTGGACTCAGGTCTAGCCATATCTTAAACCAGGTCTCAATTCTATCCTGTAGAGAAAATGTGTGGAAATGTATGTGTGTGTGTGTGTGTGTGTGTGTGTGTGTCACAGAAATAAGGGTGTGAGCATGTGAAAAGTGATGCCATCGTAGAAGGAGCTTAAGCTGTGAAGTCAGTTCTCCTCTCTGAATCTCAGTCTTCCATCTGTAAACCTGGGATAATAGTGCCAGCCTCTCAGGGATGCTGGTAGTAATGCTTACTGAGCATTACTTGGGTGACCCCTTGTCCCCTTCCCTATTCTCAGTGCCTTTCTCCAGACCTCTCCCTGGAGAAAGCCTCCACCCCCCAGCCCCACCCCCACTGTCTCTAAAGCCCAGAACTATCCACCTCAGACCCTAGAGCCCTCCCAGTGGCTGTAAAGCAGGTTTTCTTAAAGTGAGTGAGCCCCACCCAGCAGGTTACAGGCTTGGGCTCGTTAATACTTCACAAGTAAACAGGCCCATCCACAAAGGGCCCTGGAAGAGGGCTGAACCAGTCACAGTTCTTCAATATTCCCTGGAGAGAGGCCCTTAGGGAGCACGAGGCCTGCTCCTTGGGCTGGCCCCCTTCCTCCTCAAGGACTCTGGCCCCTACTAGCTGTGAACCTCAGACAAGTTACCGCCTCACTCTGGCCCTTAGTTTCTCTCTCCCCACCAAATATAAAAGGGAGAGAAGATTGCACCAGGAAGTCAAGGACCCTCCCTGCTCTGAGGTTCTCAGTTCTGGGATCTGAGCTCTTTTATGAAAGTCTGGTCTCCAGGAGCTGCCAAGGGTGGGTCTAAGAAAGGAGCCTCCAGTCAGGCACAAAGGACCAAGAACAATTCTGAGTGAAAAGAAGATACAGAATGCTAATGAAGGGTTTCTGGCATCGAGTGGCATCCCGTCAGAGGTTAGAACTTGGGCTGCAGGACCAAGAAGATCTGGCTGGACTCCTGCCCCGCCATGTCCTTGCTCCGCAGCCCCAAGCAAGTCAGTCATCCTACTAGCTCGAGGCAGGGCAGGGAACGGTTCAGAGAGCAGGTTTGCAAGCCAGGGCTTATACCCCACCTCTGACACCCTGCACTGCATCTCTGAAATGGGGATGTTGATGGCACCAACCTCACTGGGTTGCTGTAAGGATTAAACGAGATAAAATACATAAAGCTCTTGGAATGGGGCCTTATCATTATTCTTTGAGCTTTAGTTTCCTCACCCATAAAGCAGGATAACAAGACTGTCGTGAGCATTAAATAAGCAAATGAACCCAAAAGAGCTTTGGAACTATGCAAGGCTGTCCAGAGAAGAGGCATTTCCCCTATGATGTGCACCCAGACCAGGTCCAGAAGGACAGAGTAGCATCCATTGGACACCTACTACATGCCCTCAGGGCAAATGTGCTACCTCACTCACTGCTGGTGGGAGTAGAAAGTGGCACTGTCTTTCTGAAGGGCAACTGGAATTAGGGGCTGAAAGCCTCAGAAAGATGACCAGTAACACCTGGGTAGCAAACATGTCTTAATAAATAATCAGACACAAAGATTTATTGTACATTGATGTTCATCATAGTGTTTCCTATAATATACAGCTGGAAATAACCTAAATGCCCATCAATAAGGAATTAGTTCAGGGACTTCCCTGGTGGCGCAGTGGTTGAGAATCCGCCTGCCAGTGCAGGGGACATGGGTTCGAGCCCTGGTCCCCGTGTGCCACAACTACTGAGCCTGCACTCTAGAGCCCGCGAGCCACAACTACTGAAGCCCGCGCACCTAGAGCCTGTGCTCCATAACAAGAGAAGCCACTGCAATGAGAAGCCTGTGCACCACAATGACGAGTAGCCCCCACTCACCGCAACTAGAGAAAGCCCGTGTGCAGCAACAAAGACCCAACGCAGCCAAAAATAAATAAATAAATATATATTTAAAACAATAAGGAATTAGTTCAGTGAATTATAGTGAATTTGTAGGGTGAACTATTCTGCAGATATTAAATTTATAGAGAATTTATTTGCCTGGATTACTGCATTGTCTCCTAATTGTTTGCTCTGCTCTTACCCTTGTCCCCTTATTGTCTACTCTCTACACAGCACCAGACCCACTTGATCAGATCATGTCACGCTCCTGTTCACACCTCTGCACTGGCTTCCCATCGTGCTCAGTGCAAAAGTTAAGGTCTTCGCTTGGCCACCAGGCCTGGATGCCCTGCACCCCCATCTCTCTCTCTGATACCATCTCCCTTTACTCTCTTATTCAGCCACACTGGCCTCCTTGCTCTCCTCCAAATATGTCAGGCACGCTCCCACCTCAGGAGCATGCCTTTGCACTTCCTGTGCCCTGTGCCTGGAATGCTCTTCCTGCAGATATTCACATGATATCTGTGATAGTCCCTCACCTCCTTCAGGACTTAGCTCAAATGTTACCTTCTCTGTGAGGCCTTCCCTGACCATTCTGTTTAAAATGGAACCATCACACTCATTCTCCCAATTCCTTTGCCCTGCATTATTTTTTCCATAGCACTTGTTATCTGACATCCTGTATATTTTGCTTATTCGTTTAGTCTCTGTCTCTCCCTACTAAATTCTACACTCCACAAGAGAAGAGTTTGTTTTTGGTTTTTTTTTCCCAGCTTTGTTCTCTAACATATTTTCAGTGCCCAGAACAGTGCCTGGCACACAGTAGGTGCTCAATAAATATTTATTGCATGAATGAGTTTTTGAAAAGGTGGAAAAATATGAGAAAAGCAGAATACAAAATTACACATCCAGGGCTTCCCTGGTGGCGCAGTGGGTGAGAGTCCGCCTGCCGATGCAGGGGACGCGGGTTCGTGCCCCGGTCCGGGAAGATCCCACATGCCGCGGAGTGGCTGTGCCTGTGAGCCATGGCCGCTGAGCCTGCGCGTCCGGAGCCTGTTGCTCCGCAACGGGAGAGGCCACAGCGGTGAGAGGCCCGCGTACCGCAAAAAAAAAAAAAAAAAAAAAAAAAAAAAAATTACACATCCAGTACTAAAAAGAAAACCCCAATGTCTATGCATTTGAGAAAGTATGAGGAGGCTTCAATTTCCTCATCTATTAGAATTGGAGACAACAGGGCCCCCGGTCAGAGTTGTGGTGCATCGAAGATGATGATGCATGTCAAGTCAGGGCACAGCCAAGGGCAGATCTCGCTGTTATTACAGATCACTGAGGCAGCAGAGTTGAAGGGCACAGGGTCTTCTGGAGGCAGGGGCCTAGTTAAGAGGGTGTCGGGGAGAGAAGCTGTGGCTGGAGGGAGCAGGGGCAAGTGCAGGTGGAGAACGGTGACGATTTGAGTGCAGTGCTGTCCTCAGAGCCTGGGGGCCCGCCATCCCCCTTTGAGTGGCCTGGCCTGCACTCAGGGACAGTGCTTGGGTGTGCCCTTCAGTCACTGATATAAAGGAAGTACCCACCCACCAATTTTCTTGGAAAGAGAGCAGAGTTACTTCAATCTGACGCTTGGATGCTCTATCTGGGGGAGGCTGTTTCTTAGCTGGAGATGAATTTTTACAGGGGGTGGGTATTGTAGGGCAACTCTGCGAGGGGGTAAGGGGAACACCTGAGGCTGTGGGAGGGAACATGGACGGACAAACTTTGTCTGGTGGGGGAAAAAGGAAATCAAAAGGAATAGACCAGGGCTTCTCTGGTGGCGCAGTGGTTGAGAATCTGCCTGCTAATGCAGGGAACACGGGTTCGAGCCCTGGTCTGGGAGGATCCCACGTGCCGCGGAGCAACTAGGCCCGTGAGCCACAACTACTGAGCCTGCGCGTCTGGAGCCTGTGCTCCGCAACAAGAGAGGCCACGACAGTGAGAGGCTCGCGCACCGCGATGAAGAGTGACCCCCGCTTGCCCCAACTAGAGAAAGCCCTCGCACAGAAACGAAGACACAACACAGCAAAAATAAATTAATTAATTAATAAACTCCTACCCCCAACATCTAAAAAAAAAGAGGAATAGACCAGACCCAGGTCTACCTGGATGGGTGCCTGATGTCCCACCCACTGTCATAACTCCTAATATAATTGTCTGGGTTATAATATAACCAGCCAGTTAGTAGGCTGGGCAAAGGATTTTACCTGAAAGCAGTAGATTTCTGCACTGCTGTTCACCTGGGAAAGGGCTGATCTTGAGAAAGGAAAGGAAGGCTTGGTTGTCTTGGTTAAGGCAGAAATTTCCTCCTCTCTTGGGAGGGAAGATGCTGGAAGACATACATTGGGCCCTCCAGAAATGGAAGTTCTGCAAGAAGGCTCCTTCCAGGATGGTTGAGGGGCTTGGAGAGGAGCCATAGAATCATAAAACTCAGTTGCTCATTCCTTGCATCCCAAGGAGGCCTTAAAAGTTACAGCCTGGTCCTAGTCAAGTGGTAGGGAATTAGGGGAAATGTCTGTCCCACCCTTGGGATGGGGTGATAAAGCAAAGAGCCTACACCCTCTCCAGGCCAGGGAGGTGGTGGTAGTCATGGAGAGAATGGGACTAGGGCTGGCAAAGCCACAATCGCAGGGGGTGGTGCGTGGCACAGGTCCCAAGCGGGGTTCATAAGGGACTAGTTCCCAGCTCCCAGGGGGTCAACAACAGCTGGAAGACTGAGACAGATGGTCAGCGGTGCTCCAAGGAAATCATAATTTGGGTACTTCATGAAACTATGGCTTTATTTTAAGGCCTGCCATGTGGCCACATGGATGCTACAACCCTCCCCGCCCTGAACCCTTCCCTGCCACCCACTTGTTTTTAGAGAACTGTTTCTCCTCCTCTCCTCTCCTGCCCCAGTGGCTGAACGGGAGGTGCGTTCTCTTCCTTGACCCCACCTCTCAGGACACAGTGGTTGGTTAAAGGAGAGCCAATTGGAATGCTTCCCTGAGCTTTTTCATATTAGAGCTGGTGGAGAAGCCCCTTTCTCTCCTGGCCTGGGGAGACTAATCATAATAATCAGTAACACTCTTGGGTATAGCACCGACTATGTGTCAAGGACGGTCCTCTGTGCTTCGCATAAACTAATTCATGCAGTCCTCACAACAACCCTGTGAGGCAAGTCCTACCATTACCCTCACTTTACAGATGAAGAAACTGAGGCGCAGAGAACTTAAACAACCTGTCCAAGGTCACACTGGTAGAAAGGCCCGGAGTCAGGATTCAAAATCAACCTGTGTGGCTCCAGAGGACTTTCCACTGCTTTGTCTAACTGTCCCAGGACGTGAGCTTGGAAACGGCTGGCATCCCTGTCTTGCATTGAGTAGAGAAATAGGTGAGCATTAGGAGAGAATGGAGCTGACCACAGACAGAAACTGAGCTGAGAGGCAGAAATCTTCAGGGGAAGGACAAAGCAACTCAAGCAACTAGAGCTACAGATTGAAGAGATTTCAGGAAATGTGGCATGCTGGCAGAACTGAAATTGCAACCTAAATAATCTATTTTCCATTGACCTCAAGAAAGGACCAAAAATACCCCAAGTCAGAATCTCTCCATAACTGACAAAGGGGGACAAAGGTTACTTGGAGATTCTCCATGGTATCCTCACCAGGCGTTGAGGATCTGAGGGACCACATTGTGCCTCCCACACCAGAGCCCTCTCCTACTCCATGCAGCTGCCCTCAGCAACAGGGGGTAAATCAGAATCCTGGGGTCAGTAGCTTCAACATCACAGACATTTGGAATTTTAAATCATGAGTCTGGTGATCACAGATGCCTCAGCTCACAGGATCTGAGAATCCCAGAGGTGAAAATTCAGCACTGGCCTTGAGTCCACATCCAGTCCCAAGGAAGGGACCCCATAGCTGCCCAAGGATTCCAGTCACCAAATTCGAAACTCCCTACCTGGAGGCATCTGAGAGCTCCTTGAGCTCAGACTCAAACCAAGAGCAAGAAATCTTCCAACAACAGCCCAGCAGGCCCCCAGCCTCTTCAGCAGGGTCCCTCCATTCTTGGGGCGGCCCCTCCCTCCTACAAGCTCTGCCACTGAATTACTCTCTCAAAAGCGTTCTGCCTAGACTTCCCTGGTGGTGCAGTGGTTGAGAATCCACCTGCCAATGCAGGGGACATGGGTCCCAGCCCTGGCCTGGGAAGATCCCACATGCCGTGGAGCAACTAAGCCCGTGCGCCACAACTACTGACCCTGCGCTCTAGAGCCTGCGAGCCACAACTACTGAGACTGCGTGCCACAGATACTGAAGCCCACTCACTTAGAGCCTGTGCTCGGCAACAAGAGAAGCCACCACAGTGAGAAGCCCGCGCACCGCAACGAAGAGCAGCCCCCGCTCACCGCAACTAGAGAAAGCCTGCGCGCAGCAACGAAGACCCAACACAGCCAAAATAAAGAAAGAAATGAATTAATTTATTTTGAAAAAGCGTTCTGCCTGCCTACACTTGCCCCTCTGATCCTGGTGCTGTCTCTTATGGGAGCAGCCATGGGGTGGGAGCAGGGGCTCCCTGGTACCCATCCCTGGTATGACTGGGAAGGGACACTGTTTGTAGGCCGAGTAGGTGGCCATCCCCATCTTAAGATGCACAGGCATCATTTCCCTCTCCTAACAGTCCCTGGCTACCCAGTCCTCGTGCCTGGAATCCCACCACTGGCTCCCAAACCTTTCTGAATCCCCTCTGTTCAATGCAAATACCTCAGAAGGAAGATTCCCTCGTACCAGTGCCCTCACATTTACTGGTCACTGAATATGCTCGGTGGCTTTTTGTTAGGTCCTTTACCAGTGTGGCTTCACCAGGTCTTCCGCCACTTGGTAAGTAGCTACTATTTTATAGCTGAGTAAACTAAGGCTCACATGGGTCAGGCGACTGAATCAGGGTCATAGAGCCAGTATGTAAGTGGCAGAGCAGGGGCCGAGCGCCCTCCCAAGCCCTTCACCCCTCAGCCAGGCTGTGGGAGACAGGCAGCGTGGTGGGTGAGGCCTGAGGGTGGAGAAGTCACAGGTCCCGAGCTGAGAGAAAGGAGACCTGGTTTGTTGCCCCAGGTGTGAGATCTTGTGAGGGCGACTGGGAGTCAGAATTCTCTGAGTATTTGTGTCCAGCAAGTTCCAGCTGAAGTAGAAAGGTACATGTGTTCAGGCCCTCACCTACACTCCAGCACGCAGGGTGCCTGCAGGACAGAGCACAGCTGGGTTCTTACAGGAGGGCAGGCAGGCAAGAAATCCATGTAAACCCAGCCACTCCTCAGCACCCCAACTGTGATCTCACCCTCCTCAGAAATCATCCCCCCAGGTTCTCATCAAAACCGAAGCATTCTGTGCTGGGCTTCGGGGACATGGGGGCAGATGAACCCCATCCCCTCTCCATATGTAGTGGGGAGACAGAAAGGGGTGACCATGCCCCAGCGTTAAAATCCTTTCTCCATGGGGTAGCTGGATCATCTTTAAATATGTGATTCCCCTCTTTAACGCCCTCTAGTGGCTCCCAACACACAATGAAATCCAAACTCGGCCCTCTTCTGGGCAGCCTGCCTCCTGGATCCCAACAGGCAGGGATCCTCAACAACACACACACCTTTCTGCTCCTCAGACACATCTCAGGCTTTGACAGGAGCTATCCTCACTGCAGGGAATGCTCTGGGAAAGATGGATTTTACTGTCTATCACATGGCTCTATTTTAAGCCTTACACAGCATCTGTTTCTGGTGTTTACTTATTTATTTGCCTAGTTGTTTAATCTGTCTTTCCCACTAGAACGTGGTCTCCTGAGAGCAGGGGCTTGTATGTCATAAGTAACACCATATCCACAGTACCTAGTACAATGCCTGGAACATGGTACGTGCCCAAGAATGTTTGCTGAAAAACTGAATGAGAGCCATGAGAGGGAAGCAAAGATGCTGGAGCCCAGAAAGCCTCTGAGCCTGACTCAGGGTGGGCTCAGAAAGCTTCTCTAAAAGAGGTCACCTAAAGTAAGACACAGAAAGACAAATACCATATAATATCACTTATATGTGGAATCTAAAATATGATACAAGTGAACTTATTTACAAAACAGAAATAGATTCACAGACATAGAAAACAAACTTATGGTTACCAAAGGGGAAAGGGGGTGGGGGAAGGATAAATTCAGAGTTTGGGATTAGCAGATACAAACTACTGTATATAAAATAAACAACAAGGTCCTATTGTATAGCATAGGAAACTATATTCAGTATCTTATAATAACCTATAATGGAAAAGAATCTGAAAAAGAATATATATATATCTATACACACACATACGGATAACTGAGTCACTTTGCTGATTAATACAACATTGTAAATCAACTATACTTCAATTAAAACAAACACACAACAAAAGCCCCACCAAAACAAAAAACCCCAGACAAATCAAACCTATGGTATTAGAGGTCAGGATAGTATCAATAGTTACCTTTGGGGGCTTGCAGCTGGGTGGGGCACAAGGGAGACTCTGGGGGCTGGTAATAGTCTGTGTCTTAATCTGGGTGCTGGTTACATGGGTGCTGGTTACTTTGTGAAGAGTCATTGAGCTGTACACTTACAATGTGTGCACTTTTCTCTATATGTGCTACCCTTGAATTAAAAGTTTATTTTAAAAGTCAAAACAAAATTTTTTTAATAAGAAAAGATGTCACCTAAAGTTGAATCTTATAGGGTGAATGTCAGGAGTAGAGGATGGCATTCCAGGCAGAAGTAGCCCTGAGCAGCCCAGCACAGTTGTGAGAGCCCTACAAAGCCAGACCAGAGTGAGGGTCAGAGAGTGATGGGAAGCGGGGCTGGGCAGGTCACAGCTTCTCCCCTGGAGAGCCTTGACCTTTCACCTCTGTGATAGAGAGCCATAGAACTTTAAAGCAGAAAAATGACATGGTCTTGTTTGTGCTTTAGAAAAGACAAGTCTGAAGGATGCCTGGAAAGGGGAAGACTGGAGGAAATGGAAAAGTTAGGGGCTATTACAATAGTCCAGGGGGAATGAACAGCTTTGAGAGACATCAAAAAGATAAAATCAGCAGAACTTGGAGACCAGGGTGGAGGAGAGGGAGGGAGGTGAGAGGGATGACTCCCAGGTTCCAGGCTTGGGCAACTGGGTGGATGACTATGCCATGGGGACACAGGAGGAGGAACAGGTTTGGGGGTGAAGATGTGAAGTTTGATTTGGGGCTTGCCGAGTTTGATGTGCCCATGTGACAGTCAGATGGAGGTGTTGGGAAGGCAGTTAGATTGCCCTTCTCCAGGGAGTAGCAGAGTGAACTTTAAATATATAAAGGAAAGAAATTGGGGGTCACAGCTCAGAAGAGAGGTCAGGGCTGTCCCCTCTCCCCTTTCTCATGAGAACACATCTGGAGAAACCAACTCACCCAGGAGGTGGGGACAGCTGGGAGTTGGAGGTGACACACAGGAGGCAGTGACACATCCCTGAAGGGTCGACCTTGGAGAAGCTGTGGTGCACACAGTTCCACCATGGACAGGCACTGGGATGCAGGATTTCCCTCCACACTGCTGCCCCCAGATGTGGACAACCCCTGGCGGGGGATAGTGTATCTGCTCTCACCTGTCCGGGCACACGTACCCCTATCTCTGCTCATGCAACGCTGGGGAGGATCAGGTGCGTGAGCAACACTGCTAAGGCGAGACGGAGACGTAGCTGCCCAAACCTGACTCCCAGCCCGCCCGAGGTCCAGCTCACCTGAGTTGCCCTCACAGGTGGCTCACAGGTTGCGGCACCAGAAGAGGGGCTCGGGTGGGACCGGGGTGTTGCGGGTGTATCTCTTCACCCCCAGGCCCAGCCCTGCTGGGGGCCATAACACGCGAGCAAGGGATACGTGGGGGGGGGGCTGGGGTGAGAGGGGCTGGGCTGCCTCTCCCCGGGCCCTTCGGCCGTTACCCCGCGGCCAGCAGCCCGCACACTGCTGTCTCGGGCTGTGTCCCGTCAGCTGCCCCTCCCGTCGGCTGTTCTCCAGACGCCCCTCAGTCCCATCAGTGCCTCCCGCCGAGTCCCCGCCCCCGCCTGGTACCTGCGGTCGCTTTCCCCGGAGGCCGCCCGCTTCCAGGCGGTCAGAAAGGCCATGGACACGGGCCGGACTTGGATGGAGGCGCGGGCGGCCCCTCGTGGCGGCAGCGGCGGCTCCGGCGGCAGCACCTGGACGGGTTGGGCGGGGCGGGACCCGTGGCTCCTCCCCGCCGCGGCCGGGCGCCTCCCTGCCTGGCAATGACGTCGGTGTCCCGGGAGCGGACCTGGGGAACCAGAGCAAGACCACTACCGTCCAGAGCCGTCAAGACGCGTCAGTATACACAAGGAGAAACTGAGGCCCACCCAGGAAGGCCAGGGATTTGTCCAAGGTCACACAGAGGGCCAGTGGCAGCACCAGGACCGACCCCAGGCCCCTCCACTTCCAGTATAGAGCCCGTCCTCCGTATCGATGGGTGATGATGTCACCAATGCCTTTCCCACCTGCCTAAGTGCGGAGCCTGCCTTGCCAGGGCTGTACCTGGATAGGCTCAGGGGCTTGGGACTGCCCCCAAGTGCAGGGCACAGAGCAGGAGGGGCAGGCAAGGGGGCGGACAGACAGGAAGGAGCTGATTGGGCTTGGCAGTGGAGGCTGCTGACCACGCGAGGCACTGGGACGTGGCCCTGTCTACAGACCTCTGATTCCCAGAGGAGAACGGGAGACAGAGGAGGATGAGCCTGTCTCCAGTTCACACTTTCTTTGAAACCCCGTATTTTGCCTTAGGTCATGTACATTTTTACTTTTTATTTTAAACAACTAACAAGTAGAAGAATCAGGTCTGGAGCAAGGTTAGCCCCTGGCAGTGCAGTCTAGCAGGCTTCCATGGGAGGCTCAACTAAAGGCAAAGAACAAGGGAGCACCTTGAGCAGGTATTTGAGAAGGATCGCTCTGAGGTCCAGTGTGTAGGATGGATTCAGGGGTCCCTGGAGACTTCTCTCTGTGAGGGAGTATGGAGGTTGAACACAGATCAGGGACAGGGTGGCAATGGGACCATTGCTGTCTCCTTTTGGGCTGGGTCTGTATCCTAGGTCTTGTGCAACACAGATCACATGTCAATAAATGGTGACTAATTGTAATGTGCCAAGCCCTAAGCCAGGTGCTTTACACAAATTCTCATTTAATTTCACCTTATTAAATACCCCCATTTCACAGTTGATGAAACTGAGGTTCAGAGGGGTTAACTGACTTCCCCGAGATCAAGCCTCACGCCCAGATCTGTCTGCCCCATCTGCGGCTCCCTCCCAACCCTGCCTGTAGTTTGCAGGTGGGCAGGGCATGGAGTGGGAGGCCTGGGCAAAGCAGAGGGTAGAAGCCTCAAGGATCATCTGGGCAGTTTCTCTCACTTTTCCTTGGTAAGCAGCAGAGAAAATACAACATTTCCCCCTCTCTCTGAGCACTCATGTCATGCTCTAGGCAGATCAACAAGCGCCCGCGAATGCTGCCTATCTGACCACAAGGCTAGAGCTTCCAGATCTGGAAATTCCAGTTACAGTGCACCCATGGGCCCAAACTCCTCAGCTCACAGAGCTTTGCCCAGTTTGTCAGCACTGGGCACTGCAGATAGCCAACTTCCTCCTAGGCTCACAGGCATGAATACCACAGGGCCTCAGAAGCCTGGTCTCCTATAGGCCCCGAGCCCAGTCTAATCCTGGGTGGAATTAAAGTCCCACCCAGCCTCCAAGCCCACAACCAACACCACTTCCTCCAGAAAGTCCTCCTGTATCTCCCCAGTGGAGGACTACCTCCTTCTTCAGAGATTGCATTTTTCTCTCAGAGCATTTAGCACTATATATTTTTTAATCCTTATATTGGTTATCAACGACCATATTAGTCTCACTCTTCAGATTTCTATCTGAAGGTACAGAGAATGTCTCACATTTGTGTCTTCCACGGAGCCTAGCACCACTGTTACACATAGTAGATGTTCAGTGTTGCGAGAATGAAGAAGGACCTAATATTTATCAAGTTTCTACTCAGTGGCAGGCATCATGCTGAGGGCTTTTACATACACTACCTCTAATCTGGGAAACTCTTGTTTTGAGAATATTTGAGTCAGAAGTTTAGAAATGTTCCTGAGATCGAATTAGGAACTGGGGGCAATTCTCTGGCGGTTCAGCGGTTAGGACTTGGTGCTTTCTCTGCTGGGGGTTTCGGGTTCAATCCCTGGTCAGGGGACTAAGATTCCCGCAAGCTAAGCGGCACGGCCAAAAAAAAAAAAAAAAAAAAAAATTAGGGACTGGGATTCAATCCAAGGGTTCTCAAACTTCAAGGCTTCTTTCCTGTTCTTTTTCTTTGACATCTGGACATCTTCATCACCATGTTCTTATCTTCATCACCATCATTTGCTTAGAACTTTGTTAGGCATTATTCTAAACCCTTCACATGTACCAACTCATTTCATCCTCAAAATAACCCTATCAGGTGTGTCCTTTTACAACCCCAATTTTTCTAGTTGAGAAAGTGAAGCAGAGGATTAAGCAATCTGCTCAAAATAACAAAGGCTAGTTAAGTGGCAGGAGCTAGAACTCAACCCAAGCAGCCAGACTAGAGTCTGTATCTTAATCCCAGCCACAGTCTGCCTGCTACACAAGCTCTTAGAATGCACGCAGCATTTATGAGTCACTTTCCCAAAGCTTAGCTTATTTTGAATCTCACAACAATCCCAAGGTACAGCAGGTTTTATTCTTTCCCTTGCTCTGGAGCCAGTCTGCCTGGGTTAGAATCTTGGCCTCACTACTTGATAGCTGCCTGTGGCTTCAGGCAAGTTACTTAACCTCTTTGTGCTTCAGCTTTCTCATCTGTAAAATGAGGATAATAATAACACCTATCACAAAGGTTGTCGTGAGGACTAAATGAGTTAATGCAAACAAGAGAGAATAGTGGACACACAGTGTGAGTGATAGTTTTATCCAGAATCAGTGGGGAACATTTAGTATCAATAAACTTTCAAGATAACTGAAGTTTATTCCCTTAATCTTATATAGACATTTTCCTAAAATATTTTCCTTTTTTGTGTACTTAAACACAGACGTGACAGCTCTTACTTGGTGAGTATCTGCCATGTAACAGGAATGAAGACTTTATATCCATCATCTTTAATCCTCACAACAATCCTGCCTGGCAAGGACGTCGGTGTCCCACGAGCAGACCTGAGTAATCAGGGCAAGACCACTACCGTCCAGAGCCGTCGAGACTCATCAGTATTCACAGGGAGAAACTGAGGCCCACCCAGGACAGCCAGGGATTTGTCCAAGGTCACACAGAGGGCCAGTGGCAGCACCAGGACCGCAACCTGTGAGCCATCTGTGAGGGCAACTCAGGTGAGCTGGACCTCGGGCAGGCTGGGAGTCAGGTTTGGGCAGCTACGTCTCCCCTCAGTAGTGCTGTTCATGCACCTGATGCTCCCCAACGCTGGTCCACTGAGGATCAGAGAGGTTAAGAGATTTACCCAGAGTCACACAGCTAGCAAACAGTAAGGCCAGGAACCTTCTCAGGAAGCTGCGATGCATCAGGGTTTTCTTTGAGAACATTAGTTCTTGCTTAGGGCCCGGGGTTGCTCTGTTTGATCTCTGTTGATGCTTAGGCTCAAAGGGCTGCTTTTAAGGCCATGGATGCAAAAGACAGCCTGGTGTGCTGGAAGAGTAGGTCTCAGAGCCAAGGCACCTGGGCTGGGGTCTTGGCCAAGTCACTTCCATCTCTATATACCTCATGTTTTCTATCTGTTATAGTGCTGTGAGCATTAAATAGGGTAATGTATACTAAGCGCCTTAGTGCCAGGCTCAGAGAAGGTCCTCAGCAAGTGTCAGCTATTTTTCCTTGTCTCTTTTCCTTTTTACAAAATAACTCAGTCCTCTCAAGTTTTGACTCCAGAGGAAACAGAAAGGAGAGGCTGAAACTAAGCCCTTAGCTCTTGGGCAACTGAACACATTCTATACACTTATTGCAGTGGGGAAGAAAACTAGGTGGGGTCTTCCAGCAAAGACACACCTTCTCTCCACGAGATAATCCTTTACATTAATAACCCATATACACAACAGGACCCACATTTCTTACTTGAAAAGAGATAATTTAAAAAGTCAGTGGCTTTCTTTTATCTTGTGACCCAGTATGTATTCAATAACAAATTCTATTCCATAATTTTTTAAATGCTGATCAGTAACTTACTGAAAAATCTACAAATGAAATATAAGGTTTGCTTCAACATGACATGAAAGAGAAGTGGGTAGGAATGTAGATAAAATAAGATTGGATGCGAACTGGTATTACTGAAGCTGATTATTGGTATATGAGTGTTCATTCTGCTTTACAGGCATAGCTCATTTTATTGTGTTTTGCTTCACTGTGCTTTGCAAATATTGCATTTTTTACAAATTAAAGGTTTGTGGCAACCCTGCATTGAGCAAGTCTATTGGCACAATTTTTCTACAGCATTTGCTCACTTTACGTCTCTGTGTCACAGTTTGGTAATTCTTTTTTTTTTGAATTTTATTTTTTTACACAGCAGGCTCTTGTTAGCTATCCATTTTAGACATATTAGTATATATGGTAATTCTTGGAATATCAAACGTTTCATTATTATTACACTTGTTATGGTGATCTGTGATCAGGGATCTTCAATGTAGCTACTGTAATTATTTTGGCATTTTTTAAGCAATAAAGTATTTTTAAATTAAAGTAGGTACATTGTTTTCTTAGACATAATGCTACTGCACACTTAATAGACTACAGTGTAGTATAAACACAACTTTTATATGCACTGGGAAATGTGTGACTCACTTTATTGTGATATTCACTTTACTGCGATGGTCTGGAACTGAACACGCACTATCTCCAAGGTATGCCTGTACTACTCTGGTTACATTTTTTCCATGTTGCTCGATTTACTAAACTGATTTCACAACCCAACTAAGGAATTACAACCTGCCTATTGAAAAACATCAAGTTAGAGAGTAAAATTATGCACATCCCCAAAGAATTCCATATGCTACAATCATATTAGAGTGCCTTTATTTCCTTAAGGTAGCATTTTCTCAAGATTTGTTTAAAGAGGAAAAAAAAAACCCAGCTTACATGTTCAAGCCATTACTGATTAAATATCAAACAGAAATTAAGGTTATGAAGGAAAAGCTTTCTAAGGGGTTAGGATTTTAACCTGAATGTGATGGGAATCAGTGGCATGTTTTATTACAGGAGTGATAGGGCAGATTTCGATTCTAGAAGAATCTGACTGCAACACGGAGGACGGTCTGGAAGCAGAGAGAAAAACAAGAGATTGGCGGCAAGGAGATTAGGAAGCTTTGGCAAAAGCCTGAAGAGAGATGATGAAGACCTGAATTGGGGGAGTGGCACTAGGGATGGAGAGGACAGATTTGAGGGATACTTAAAAGGCAGAATTGTTAGGTCATGTTGACGGTTTGGAGGAGAATGAGTCAGGGAGAAGGCCTGGCACATATACACTCAATAAATGACATGATCAATGAAAGGGTGAAGTCAGAGCCCAGGGAGTGAGATGTTTCACTAAGAACTCATAAACTGGGGAAAGTCTGCCTTAGAAGGAGTTAAATACAGAGTCTACATACGTGATGAAAGCAAAGATAAGCAAAGTCACCCCTAAGAGACTTTATAAGCTACCCAACCAGCCAAACCAGACTGTAACCTGATCAAACATATTAGTCTAAAAAAATGTGTTCATCAGAGGGGCCAGGCAGCCCTGGCTACAGGGAGTGAGGAACCTTACAGGTAGGAGGCATCCAAGCACTGGCAGGGAGAAGGAATCTTCATTCAACCAATTGTGAGCACTTCAAGCCCTATAGCAACTTCTACTGGAAACTGACATTTTGTTCTTTACATCAGTCCCTGTGAACTTGCTTAATGGGAGCTCTGTCTCTCTTCTACTGACGAAAATCAGGTTTCTAAAGTTGAAGGTCAGACCTTGGATAAGGTTGATTTCACTAAGTAATGAGTATCACTTAAATGAGGCTTCCTGGGAGACTGTCTGGCAGCCTTTTTCAGTCAACAGAGCTCTGACATCAAATGATGTGGCCTTGTGAAAGCTGTGTTTTTATGGTTGTTGTTTTGTTTTAATTTTGACAGTTGCCATCTACACTTTTACTAATGCTAGGAGCAGAATACTGTGTCCTAAGGACACCTCGTCTGGGAAGCCCTCCCCAGTCCTCTCAGCCAGAACTATTCTCTCCTTCCTCTGGGTGTCCCAGTACTCCTATCATAATCTTCAATGTGCAGTGTTGTGAAATTAACTGTAAGTAATGTCTATCTCCCCCACTATACCACTGATGGCCTCATATGAGTTTTCTCTGTCTCTGACCCAGCACAGTACCCAGAACACAATACACCTTGGCAAAGGTGAACAGAATGACAATGATCTTCTCTGTGCATTCCCAAAACTCAGATGATAAAGGGCTTTCTGGCAGTAAGAGGTACAATATTGAGCCATACCTCAAAAGTATTTTAATATAAGTTTTCTTCAGTAGAGCAGAGTGATTGAGCATGGGTTCTGGATCTAGACTGCCTGGGTTTGAATCCTGGCTCTGACACTTTTTAGCTCTGTGATTTGGGCAAGTTGTTTAACCTTTTTGTACCTCAGCTTTCTCATCTGTAAACTGCAAATAACAGTAACTAATTTAAAGGATTGTTATGGACATTAAAATGAATCAGCATATAGATCTTCCTTGACTTACGATGGGGTTATATCCCCATAAACCCATCACAAATTGAAAATATCATAAGTCAGAAATGCATTTAATACAGCTAAGCTACCACATCAGAGCTTAGCCTACTCTACCTTACACATACTCAGAACACTTAACATTAACCTACAGGTGGGCAAAATCACCTAATGCAAAGCCTATTTTATAATAACGTGTTGACTATCTCATGTAACTTACTGAATATTGTAGTAAAAGTGAAAAACAGAACAGCTGTCTGGGTACTGGGTGGCTGTAAGTGTACTGGATGTTCACCCTTGTGATCGTGCAGCTGACTGGGAGCTGCGGCCGCTGCCCAGCATCATGAGAGAGGATTGTACAGCACATTGCTGGCCTGGGAAAAGAGCAAAATTCAAAAGTCAAGGTATGTTTCCTACTGAATATGTATTACTTTTGCACCATCATAAAGTAAAAAAATCGTAAGTCAAACCATCATTAAGTTGGGGACCGTATATTAAAGTGTTTCAAATAGTACTGGCACATAGTAAGTGCTGTTAGCCTGCAATTATTATTTTTAAAAACTCTCTTTATCCACAAGGAAGATTAGAGGTGCTTTACACTATGAAGCAGAAGTGACAGGTCAAGTACAGAATGACAAGGTGCAACAGCACTGCAAACCAAATGAGTACATCTAATAAGACGTGCAGGAGAACAGAGAGACCTGGAAGTCAGTCCCTATTCTAGTGGTTCTCGAAGCGAGGTCCCTGGGCCAGCAACTTCAGCATTATCTGGGAGCTTGTCAGAAATTCAGATTCTTAGGTCCCACTCTAGACCTACTGAAATCACAAACTTTGGGGATGGGGTCCACAATCTGTACTTTAACAAGCCCTCCAGGTGATCCTGATGCTTGCTGAAGTTTGCAACCACTCCCTTCCCCTCACCACCCATATCTAATCAGACTCTAAGGCCTGATAATTCTCTTAAATCAATCCCCTTTTCTCGGGCCTCAGCCACAGCCATATTTTAGGTACCTACCATCTCACCTGAATGACTCCATCAGCCTTCACCTGCTCTCCCTGCCTTACCTGGTTTCCTTCTAAAGCAATCCACCAAATCACTACCAGTGAGACCTTTCTTACACACAAACACAAATACTTCACTCTTTTGCCCACAAACCTAGTTACACTGAACTACTTCAATACTTGCTGTTTGCTAGCACACTAGGTCGTGTGCTAGTACACTATGTTGTGTCCTACCACTTTTTCTTTATACAACCATGGCCTCTGCCTAGAATGCCCTGTCCCTCCATCTGTGTGGCAAACTCTCCAAAATCTACTCTTTGCCTACCTTTTAATGTATTCTTTCCAGAGCTTTGCCAGCACTAATAAGTTATTTTTTGTTTTTGCCAGCTTTTGTGGTTTTAAAATTTGTATTTCTTTAATAAAAGAAAGGTTGGCTATCTCCCCTATGTTCCGATTTATCATTTATCATAATATTGGTAACTTACAATGGTTGGGTGCTTTCATGTGTCAAAAACTGTTCTAAATCCTGGTAAAGATTAAATATGAAAATGAATTAGGAAATGTTTTATAAGATGCCACGTGCTATGTAGTAGGTTTATTTCATTAATCCTCAAGAGCAGAGATTACATGGATTATTCTATTTATGATAGTTCTCCTCTGGCTTCTCACCTTTAACAGGAATAGAGAGCAGTGGTCAAAACGGTAGAGCCAGTCTTCTGGGTTCAAATTCCAGCTCTGTCACTTACTAGCTACATAACTGTGGCCTAATTAGGGCACCTCCTCTGTGAAATGGAGACAAAAATAGTACCTATACATTACAGGGTTACTTTTCTAAGGATGAAATGAAATAATATACGGAAAGCACTAAGGATTCTGCCTGAAGCTCAATATATGTTATCTGTTATTATTTATCATGCCCTGTTCCTAGCATTTCCTATAGGCAATATTTTTTTCACAGAAAAGGAGACAAAGCACGGTAAACTGGAAAGAGTATCATGTTTTAGAATCAGACAGACCAGAGTTCAATTCCTGGCTCATCTACTTATTAGCAGTATTATCTGAAGCATATTATTTTAACTTTTTTTGTGTGTGTTATTTTTTTTGTGGTACGCGGGCCTCTCACTGTTGTGGCCTCTCCCGTTGCGGAGCACAGGCTCCGGACACGCAGGCTCAGCGGCCATGGCTCACGGGCCCAGCCGCTCCGCGGCATGTGGGATCTTCCCAGACTGGGGCACGAACCCGTGTCCCCTGCATCGGCAGGCGGACTCTCGACCACTGCGCCACTAGGGAAGCCCTATTTTAACTTTTTTGAGCCTCATTTTTCCTATTTCTAAAACAGGCGATAATAATAGTACTACTTAGGGCTTCTGTGAAGATTAAACAAGAAGACACACGTAAAGTGCTTAGTATAGTTCATTCAATAACCAATAGCTATTTTCACTATTAATAATAACATGGCTGCATCTGTTTGATTAAAATAAATAATATTAAAAAGCTGTCAAACTCAAATCATTCAGAACAATCCTGTGAGTTGAGTATTATGATGTTCATTAGAAGAAGAAAATGAGGTTCAGGGAGGCTAAGTAACTTTGTCAAAGTCATCTTTCCTAAAAATGGCAGACCAGGGTTGTCTGAATTTTTCACACCACAGTGCCCTCCTAGAGTCCATCTCACAAATCCTCATTCAACAAATATATACACACCACCCACGTTTCAGGCACTGTTTCTATGCATACCTGTTTCCTATCTTTCTTTCAAAAAAACAGGACATTGTCAACTAAAAAATAGTTAACATTTATTGAGTATTTTATTCTATACCAGGTACTGTCTCAAGCACTTTACACATATTAATCTGTGCTGATTGTATGCCTACCCCTCCTTAGACACAGCATGGACATAACAGAGAATCGTGCAAAACTCCATTTCAGATAGGATGTATGGATAGTATGGTTTATTATAATTTAAAGTTTATTGTTCTCATAATTACAGGCTACAGTTTAGAAGTTTGAAACATAAGAGAAAATTCTATAAAGAGAACTCAAATAAACCTGAACAAGTAGGTAGAAGATGGTTAAAACTTCATAAGTAGTGCCACTTAGCTCTCAGGAATACTTATCTGTCCTTTCAAGCACAGGCTCTGGAGCCAGAGTCAACAACATAAAATATAATCATAAATGACTCTAAGACATTCATCCTACACAAGTGAGCATGGATATTTATATATATATATATATATATATGTGTGTATATATGTATATATATATATATATATATATAATACTTTAATATATTATATTGGTCCACTGAGTATACATATTTTAATAAAAGAATCTATGTAATCCAGTTAAACACACATAAGATTAAGGTATACTTATTACATCGAAAGTTGGTGTTTATAAGTTACAGATATTTAGTACTTTCCAGAGTGTTCTTTTAATTAAAAAAAATATTTTAAAACCATTTCAAACATCTGTTCATTTTCCCAGTGCAAAAGAAGGTTGTTCAAGTCTACTTACCTTTTTCCTAAAGTGTTAAGGGGAAGAAAAAAACCCAAAACTCACTACCATTCACAACTCCCAATACTACTTTCTCAATCAACTTTTGCAGTATATCCTTATAACTGGATTAGTTTATCAAAATTAAACCCTTGTGATTATGATTCAGCCCTTGCTTCATATGTATGACTTTTATGCTGAAATGTTTTAATCTATAAAAGTAGAAAAAAGCTAACAGTGCAAGAAAGTGGTTCAAATGTGTTTTAAACTGCAGCAATTCAATTGTGTGTGGAGAGAAAAAAAGCACCATTTCAAGATGAAATGAACTGGATATTTTGGAATTTATTCATAGGCTAGGCAACAAGTTACTCTGATTAACACCGATCAATACCACCTTGACTTGGTAACCACAGAGATATTTAATTAGTTTTTAGGTGCATTTTCCTTTATCTTGGTTTTCAATACATTATCTAAATCACTGACTCATGTTAAAAAAAAATAAGATTACAATTTACAGCCTACTTCACAGTCCATTTTAAATTCAGCTTGTCTGCTAGGTCAATTTTACAGGAGATAGGCTTTTAACACATAAAAGAGCTTCGATAATTTGGCAGGTCTCTTCTCTCCCAATTAAAAAACACAAAATTTTTTTGCTAGCCTGCCAATTTTGTAGGTTAAAAACACAAAGAGAATAAACTATTTTAATCCACAAAAATGGACAAAAAGCAATAATATGATTTAATACATGTCACTTTTTTCAGTTGTATTCAGTGAATGTTTTTACATTTCAAGTAACTGAACCTTCATTAAAGAAAAAAAATATATATATGTATACAAAAAGTTAAAGTACCTTCCAGTTCTAGCTTGCTAAAGTTTCTTCTGCAAAAGTAGAAAAATAAACCTACCATGAACTAAAGAGGACAGTGCCATGGCAGTGGCAGAATGGCTGCCAGGTTAAGATTTTTGATTACCTTATATTGATGGGTATATTTTAAGTGGTAATTTTTCTCCACCCTCTAGTGCTTAAAATTATGGAGAGGTATGTGTTTATCTAAAATTCCCTAAGTCCAGAGAAGAAAATTTTAAATATATTTCACACATGAGGCTTTAAAGTTTTTATTTAGGAAAAGATTGAGTCTGAAGCTATAATGGTTCAATCCAAAGCATCCCTTTTTCGATAGTGGAGTCAATTTATGCAAAATATTTTTTCTTGTCTATAAAAAACAACTTGAACAGTATTTTGATTATAAGGAAATACAAACATGTACTTTAAACTAGCCAACTCGCTCTGTCATAAAAGAAATAGGATGTTCTTTCCCTTCCCCTCTTTCAACCATTTAAATTAGGGGAGAATACTGCCAACTTTAAGAACCCCACTGGCTATCATCAGAGTAACTACAGAACAAGGGTAGCAAAGGGATGAAACTATTTCTCTATATTCCAGAAGGCAGAAGCTTGGGTGCTCTAGCTTTCCAAGTAAAAGTAGCACAGGCAGGCAAAAGCTCACACTAAATGCACACCAGAACGGGGGCCTAGGTGAAGTTATCTGGGTTACCGCTTTTACAGGGGGAAAAAAAGGACAAATCTGAAATGGAGTTTAAAAAAACAAAAACTTTTGTCACATTTACAGGAATCTCAAACCTTTTGTATTCCCATGCTCATAGGTAGTTTTGATACACACTGTAAATAGCTTCAGTATTCAGGAAGAAGAGTATTGTGTGATTGACAAAGAACAGGAAAATTCTTCATGCTTCTGATACTTCAGATTTGCTGAGTGCAATAGCCAGTTCTAAGTCTTCTTGCTCTTGCTGATTCAGTCGGGCAAGCCTCTGCTCTTCCTCTCTCTCACTTTCCCTCTTGGCCCACTCAATCATATCTTCTTCAGAGGGATACTGCCATTTAAAAGACAAATGAACAAACAAATAAATTCATGAGCAGAACAAACACAAGAAGGAAAAAGAACTTTTACGAAATGATATTTAACTATTTGTTTCACCTTCTGAAGGACTCTGTAAATAGTCCTGTTAATTGTTAATTTTTTTTTCTGAAAACACATTTAATCAGTTATTAAAATATGATTTAATCTTAAAAATTAATGCAGTCTACAGATAGTCTATAAAACGGTAACATTAAACATCATTTTTTTAAAAAGTGGAAATTCTTAAGGTGAATCAGGAGATTTAAAAACAGGAGAGGGCTAGCATTTTTATCTAATGTGAAACATTAACTACTTCAACTTCAGTGAGTATCCTCACATGATAAATCATTTTCAACTTAATCCCACTGGTGATTTCCTACCTTATCCTAGCCCTTCAGGTACAGAAAAATTATGAAGCAAAGAATATCTATACATACATAAATTTTGTTATACATAAAATAAGAGTACTGGATATACTAAATAAGATGTGAACCTGATCAATTTTTTTAATGCATTATAAAGAATTCAGTGGACATTGGGAACTTTATGACCTAGTCTAAATAAAACCTTAATGCTGGTAATTATTAAGTCAAGGAAATACACTTATCCACCTGAAAGGGCAACCGTGGCAGATACTAAATAAAAAAATTCTACCTGGTTTCAAGTCCTGTCATACAGAGGAGTACCATAACAGGATGAATACCATAATAGGATGAAGTGAAAGAAACTGTCAGGCTTTTTGAAAATGGTAGCTTTTCCCCTAGGGAATTAGAGGGCCTTTGAAACTTATAATACTTAAAAAATCTTTCATAATTAAAAAAAGAAGACATTTTTATTATGAGCTGCTTAATATTATACTATACTGAGATTCTGGAATATGAAATAAGTAAAATGCCTTAGCTATTGTTCAAGACTCATTCCAACCAGGTTTTGACTTGCTGAAATCATATTTAAGATATTAAATGCCACAAACTGCCAGAAGGTTATTTTATATTAAGAGGATTATACTAAGAAGAGCAATTCTGGATTCTCTGCTTGAAACAACTCAAATTCCATCTAATAAAAGGCAGTATAATTCTGACACTCTCTGTTTTCCAGTATTCAAAATACTGATTCCTATTCTGCTCCTTTACATTCAGAGGAAGCCACTGAAACTTAAGAGTACAGATTCAAAAGCTGGGTAGCTGAGACTAATTCTGTCTGCCTTAGTTGCATACAGATTCCTGCCTACCTCCTTTCTAACTAGAAATGGCTGCAGGGATAAAGTGATGGGTTGAGGGACCCAATGCTACACTGAGGGAGACATTAGGCACATTGTGGTCAGAGTCACCTGGCCATTAGATCTCTTATTTCTAAAATCATCTCAAGTGCTTAAGGTATTAAGTAGAGGAAAATTGCTTTGTTATAAAATAGCAATAATGAAGGTCATTTTACCTGAAAAAAACATCTGGGAAAATGAAACACTGTTAGTTACTCTAAGAATTTAAAAAAAAAAAAAAAAAAAAAGCCTTGTTTTTATCTAAATAATGATGGAATACATGTCATTGCTTAATGTCCGTCCCTCCAGAGTGACACTTCAAGCTGGTTGTCCCATTTCTGTGATCTTATAGACCCTGCCTATGGTCTTGTCACAGAACTCCCCTATTGTCTTTACTGGCCTGCCTATGTTAGTCAGCTCTGGGAGGATGCAGAGTAAATATGGAATGCTAGTGAATTAGAGCCCCCCAAATAATTAAAGATTGTTTAGCTCTTAACAATCATATTTATTTAATAAAACTAACATTTACTTTTTAGGAACACTATTATATGAAACCAGAGTTTTATTTTCAATTCAAAGAATTCCTGGCCCTATCCTCTCATAATTGTTGACTGGTCTCCAGAAATCATCAAGGCTTTATACGCAAACACACAAACACAGTTACAAATACACAAACTCATTATTGGCATTATTCATCCAGAGGGCAGACAGCAAATGACTCTCTAATGGCCCATCATCCATAACAATTTGCAAACTAATAACTGTCAGAATTTTATTTATATTGCTTACCAAGATCAAGAGAAGGGTTTTGCAAAACAACTGGTATATAACCCAAGAATTAAGACTACAAAAATCATTTGAGCAATGAAATACTTTTAGAACCAGCAAACAGAATCAAACAGAGATTTTTTGGTTGAGGGAAGAATAAAGATCATTTTTAACATATTGGTAAATTTAGTTGAAATAATGCAAATTTGGCAGACTCCAAAATAATCTTTGAAAACTCTTTAAACTGTAAATGGAAAGATTTTCCCCCAAACAGCCCAGTCACAGTACTTACAGCACTGAAGTTAGCAAAATTGCTTGGGTCAGCCTCTTTACTGGTAGTGGTAGTAGTAGAAGAAGAAGAAGTGAATGGATCACAAAACATATCAGGATCTTTTTCTTTGGGGCTGTCATTGCCTGGGAAAGGCTGAAATGGATCATTCAGTTGAAAGGGATCAGAAGAATCCGATTTGTTGATGGGTCTTTTCCCTGGATCAAAATCATTACAATTAATTCAACCAGCAAATATGGCAAACACACAAGAACATGAACACAGGGAGCATTAAAGAGCTGGGGTGGGGAATGGGGGTCAGTACCTCAAACACATTCTTAATATGGTCTTAAACTATCACAGCCAACACTATGTCCTCAAATTTTCACACACAACCTCTCAAATATATTCTAGCTCTGTGTAGCTAAATGGAAAAATAGCAAAGAAGGGGGGAAATGGGCCGGGAATCTTATCTGCCCAGAGAGTTGACCTTCTCTTCTCCAAAGCAGCATGTTCCCAAGAAAAGAGAGAGGAATGGACAAAACAGCAGGAGAATGACAAAGAATAATGACAAAAATGGCCTCTGCTGTGATAACCTCTGCCTGATACAGTTATCCACTAGTGGCAGGAAGGGCAAATGAGCTTTGAAAAATGCTAATATTCTTCTGATTTTCCTCTGGATCTATATGTAACACCTGGGAGCACGAAATTAAAAACTACCTTGGTAAAGCCCACCTATTTCTTGCTATTACAATATTTCAAACTGAAGAATAAAGAGAATGCTTTGAAGCCCAGGCCCTAAATCTTTGTGGGTGCTGATCAACTAAATCTTTTACCAAACAGCATACTGTTGCTCATTAATTCAGCACCATTTTCAAACAAGTTTTCTAACTTTAAAGACTTAAACTCAGTACATCCTGAAGAAAGGATAATAAGAACAGGTGCTAAAATATCTTCAAATATATATATTTTCCTAAAGATGTGTTAAGCTGGTAAGAGCAATCATAACAACAGATTCTTTCTGGCACTGTAGCAGCTTACAAAAGGTGTTCACATCTCATATCTCAAAGGATCCTTCCACAATCCTGTGAAGGTAGGCAACATTAGAATTAATGCTACCATCTAACAGCTCAGATAGCCGAGGTTCAGACATATGAAGTTACACACTCAAGATCATAGAGCTAGTCAGAGAATATCCAGAATTAGAACCCAGATCTTTAAGCTGCAGTTCAACAAACCATCTTTCTTTCCTTGATTTTTCTACAGTGATATATACTCACTTTGCTGAAGTCTTAGATTTAGTTACAGCACTAGTATATTAGTTTACTTAGGATTTTAAAAATAACTTCACTATTGGCACCTTACTGGTATAAAACTTAAATGAGCAAATTAACTATCATTTTTTAAAAAATATATTCTGACAACCTTACTCTCTAGTGATATATGATACAGCCTACTTTTCTTTAAAAGATAAAAGGAGTTCAGTTCACCTGATTTTTCAACAGGTAGCTGGGTATTAACAATTTTATTTGCAATTCTTTAAATCAAAGAAGAAAAAAAAATCTGCCCAAGAAATACCATAGGGAGGCTATTATGAAAAGGCAAGAATAATATTCTAGAACTACTGAGGCTGAAAATTTACCACAGAATGATATATGGTTAAAACAATAATGTACCAGATGTGTCTTCTCACAAGTAGCACTACAACTATTCAGGGGATTGCCTTTTTACCACTTCTCATGAACTTTATTATCTTCATTAAAAACAAACAAACAAACAAAACCCCTTTTTCTTTACAGTGCTAAACAAAACAAAAAAAATAAGAATAGTAAGAATTTGTTTCTAGACCAAAAACATCACTTTTATAAAATAAAGGAGTCTCTTATCAAGTCAAGTAAAATAATATTTTCCTTCAAGAAAAACAATACTTTCTTTTAAAATTCTGATACCGAAAAGCTGAATTCTGGATACCAAAAAGGCCATATATTCTCACATTAAAGGGCTTAAGGAAGACTTCACATTTAGCAGGAAAAAGAAAGGGACTTCGAATTAATCTTTGCTTATAGAAATTTATTAAAATACCAAAGCGCAGGAAACTGTTGTTCAAATGGTAATCAATGAGCTTCCAAAAAGTAAGAGATTTTGTTGGTACTTTCCTTTTTTCATTTGCTGCCTCTCTAAAATGATTTAAAGAGAAATTAGCTGTTGCTAGAAAAATAGTTCATGACAGTTACACAGGCTGGCTTCTTAGGCACATATCTGTAATTCTGCATTAAGGTCAGAACAGATGATGGCAGCAGGCTTCTGCTGTGTTTTTGGACTTGTTTTGTTTAAGGCCCTTTATATAAAGTCTACAAATAAGGCCCACACAATACTTTTCAGAAAGAAAAAGGAAGTAGTTGATTTAGGAAAGGTATCAACTCTCATACCAGGTGGTGGTGGGCAGGGTCTTGTTGGAGTTCCAATCTTTGGTGGCAGTGCTGGGGGTACATCTTCAGTTTTGATGGATGTTTCCTCAAGCATATTTTTTGTAATGACCATATTGCTGATGGAGCTTGATGTGGATGAACTAAAAGGATCTTCATTGTTGACCTTTGTTTGAAAAGAAATTACTCATGGTTATATATATTATGCCGACCAAACCGTACGCGGTTATGGAGCATTTGGAAGAGTGATCTTCAGTATTACGCAGCTTTATTTATTTCAATTCTGAGAGCACTAACATTTTAACCTTTGCATTCAGAACCAAAATGGAAAAAAATTTTTTAATTGTTCTATATGAGTAGTGATTATAACATCACTACTTATTAAGAGCAACAGATCGTACCAAAACAAGCCAACTCTGGATTAAAGGTTTATTAAGATTCAGGTGATACAAAACTATTGAGGCCCTTTATAAAGAGACTAATATATTTTTCCTCAAGTGAATATCTGATCCAAAAGATAAAGGAAAAAATACCGATTCCACACTTGCCAATGCACTTAAATATAGGAAAGATTTAATACTAAAGTCAAAGAAAATGGCATCTTAAAAAACATTAAAGACAACCTGAAAGTCAATTTTGTTTTTTAAGCAAACTGATCCCATGGCATAAGTCTTATTGTGGGTCTGAAGACCTGGCCTCTCTAATACATGTAGTAATGAAAGATTCACTTTTCTATAATGAATCGGATATTACAGTTTAGGCCAGTGTTTTTCTAAAGAAGCATGCTGACATTTTGGGCTGGATATAGCTCTGTGTTGTGGCGCTGGACAGGGTGTTGCACAACATCCCTGGTCTCTAGCCACTAGATATGAACAGCCCTCCTCCTCAGCTGTGACAACCAAAAATGTCTCTAGACATTGCCAAATGTTTCCTGGCGGGTGGGGGTGGGGGGAATAACACCCAGTTGAGAACCAATGATAGAGACAGTGTGACATATACTCTAAGTTTACTCTTTTGGCCTGAATCAATCCTAGGGCTACATTGGAAAATAGGTAGTTGACATATATAGTCCACTACCTAATAGTGCTGGGCTATTAATTATCTTAATACTAACCTTAACAGTCTCAGAACATAAAATCAAGTAACCAGTACAGAGAGGATGGAATGAATGTCCAGATTTTACAGCTATTGACCCAGACAGTCAACAGGGGGAAAATGTAATTCAATTGGAAGAAACATGTTTAAAAAGACAGAAGACTCTTAAAGTTGTTGAGCAGAACTGCCAGTAGAAAATTATAATTATCTGTACCATCACCATTGTCTTTGTGCACAGAAATGTCTACTTTGATTACATCTTATATTTCATTTCTGTCTGAAATCAATGTTTGCTGTGCCTTACTGAAATCAAGTTGCAATCTCTGTGAGGGTCAGGCTATAAAATCAAAAGGAAGGATCACTCTCCTTTGGTGGAAACACAGTATATTTTACTTTCCTACTAAGTATTGCAGATTACCTTTGACAATGTGCTGAAGTCAGCAAATCCATCTTCAAATGATTCATTTCCAAAAACAGAAGCAAAGGGGTCTGTGGCTAAAATGAATAAAGAAAATCAATGTAATAGGACAGAAAGACATCAAATTTCATGTCCTCTTTTGGTTAGTAACATTCAGACAAATGAAAAATATCGAATGCCAAATATTAGTCCCTGAATTTAAGCCCACAAAGACAGTTTAGCACATGGATGAATCACTGAAGAATGAAAAACAGGTGAACTAACTCTAGGTAAAGTGTTTAAGGCTTTGGAATACACGTCAAATAATACAGCTCCCGTGTGCTTAAATTATTTCTAATAAAGACATCATGAAGTAAAAAAAAACTACACCATTAATTCCACATTTCACACACACCCTTCAAGGTCCATTTCAAATACTACCATATCCACAAAGCCTAGAATAACCTAGGTATCTCTAATTCACAGAGCAAGAAGTGATTTCTTCCTTCTTTGTGGCACTGACAGCATTCTAGTTTGTATTATGGTTATCTGTGATTGATATATCACCCCTACTAGATTGTAAGGTCCTTAAAAACAAGGAATAACACTTATCCAACAAAGAACGAACGGTCAAAAAAGATTCATTGGCCATATATAAAACTGAAGAAAATAAGAAGATAGACTTCCTATGTCTGAAAAGTTCATAGTATAGTGACAGACATATACACAAACAATAATAAAATAATCTTAAATGAACTATTAGAGAGGTATAAAAAACCTGTAGTAGAAGCCATTAACTGCTGGGAGAATCGGGAAAAGCATCAAATAAGCCATTACATTTGACCTAGGTCTTTTAAATAAGGGATGGAGTCTGCTGAATAGATGGAGGTGGGGGAGAGAAATCTATTCCAGGCAGAAGGAACAGTAATTGCAAAAGCAGTACTTAATCCCTGCTCCACAGGCATGAGAAGTTATCTGTTCCATCATAGTGCACTTAACAAACAGACTAACATTTTCAGCTGGAACAAACTGACTTACTTTGAGATAGGTTTTGTCTGTTCAGGCATAAAGGCTACCAATAAGGTCAAAGAATATTTATAGGAATTGCTGCTTGATATAGGAAAGCAGAAAGAAACAAAGGAAGAAGAAAGTGAATCTCAAAAGGGAGAGTAAGACAGAGCAAAGAGGCATAGAAAAATGCTCCCTGCTCTTCCTTAACTCATCTTTACATCAAATCAGTTTTAGGACAGAGTGTGCTCACCCACTCATTTAAATGTGTAAAGTGTGCCCTTACCTCTAACAGTGAGTACACCATGGACAAAAACAGAAGAGGGGCAAGGAAGATATACATTATCTTTGTCTTGTCACCAAGACAGTCATGAGGTGGGTAGAAGCACAGAGAAAATCCGTCCTTTAGGGACACACCAATAACTCTGAACTTGAAGAGGATGTTGAGAGTCCAGAGTTACAGGAAATCCTACAGCTTTAGCCATAAAAGATGGTTTTGTATTACTACATATCTGCTGCGTCCCACAGCCTCAGGCCCTGCCTAGTCATGGGTGCTGTTTCAGGCTTTCCCTTCTTTCTCCTCCTCTTCCTGTAATTCCTGATGCAGTGGCAGCTGAGGCACAGCCTGAGCAGGATGCAGATGCTCTCCTGATTGGTATAAGGGTAATGATGGAAAAGGAGTTGGGCTCATTTCACTTGACGGACTGAAAAATCTGCTTCACGCTTTTGCTCTGCCATGGTACCACAGCTTTTACAAGCAGTCATAACACATGTGACAACACTGCTGAGTTAGGTCAGGTTTGACTGAAATATTATGAAGTGTACATTGTGAAAGACACTAATAAAAAACATGACACTTGTATATGAAGAATACGCTACATGTAGGTTACTAGAGTATTTTTTTTAACATCTTTATTGGAGTATAATTGCTTTACAATGGTGTGTTAGTTTCGGCTTTATAACAAAGTGAACCAGCTATACATATACATATATCCCCATATCTCCTCCCTCTTGCGTCTCCCTCCCACCCTCCCTATAGCACCTCTCTAGGTGGTCACAAAGCTGATCTCCCTGTGCTATGTGGCTGCTTCCCACTAGCTATCTATTTTACATTTGGTAGTATATGTATGTCCATGCCACTCCCTCACTTTGTCCCAGGTTACCCTTCCCCCTCCCCGTGTCCTCAAGTCCATTCTCTATGTCTGCATTTTTATTCCTGTCCTGCCTTTAGGTTCTTCAGAACTTTTTTTTTTTTAGATTCCATATATATGTGTTAGCATACGGTATTTTTCTCTTTCTGACTTACTTCACTCTGTATGACAGACTCTAGGCCCATCCACCTCACTACAAATAACTCAGTTCCGTTTCTTTTTATGGCTGAGTAATACTCCATTGTATATACGTGCCACACCTTCTTTATCCATTCATCTGTCCATGGACACTTAGGGTGATTCCATGTCCTGGTTATTGTAAATAGAGCTACAATGAACAGTGTGGTACCTGACTCTTTTTGAATTATGGTTTTCTCAGGGTATATGCCCAGCAGTGGGATTGCTGGGTTGTATGGTAGTTCTATTTTTAGTTTTTTAAGGAACCTCCATACTGTTCTCCATAGTGACTGTATCAGTTTACATTCCCACCAACAGTGCAAGATGGTGCCCTTTTCTCCACACCCTCTCCAGCATTTATTGTTTGTAGATTTTTTGATGATGGCCATTCTGACTGGTATGAGGTGATACCTCATTGCAATTTTGATTTGCATTTCTCTAATGATTACTGATGTTGAGCATCCTTTCATGTGTCTGTTGCCAATCTGTATATCTTCTTTGGAGAAATGTCTATTTAGGTCTTCTGCCCATTTCTGGATTGGGTTGTTTGTTTTTTTGATATTGACCTGCATGAGCTGCTTGTATATTTTGAAGATTAATCCTTTGTCTGTTGATATATTAGCAAACAGTTTCTCCCATTCTGAGGGTTATTTTTTCATCTTGTTTACGGTTTCCTTTGCTGTGCAAAAGCTTTTAAGTTTCATTAGGTCCCATTTGTTTATATTTTTTAATTTCCATTTCTCTAGGAGGTGGGTCAAAAAGGATCTTGCTGTGATTTATGTCATAGAGAGATAATAATATGGTTTCCCTCCTTCAATTTGTTAATATGGTTTATCACACTGATTGATTTGCGTATATTGAAGAATCCTCGCTTTCCTGTGATAAACCCCACTTGATCATGGTGTATGATCCTTTTAATGTGTTGTTGGATTCTGTTTGCTAGTATTTTGTTGAGGATTTTTGCATCTATGTTCATCAGTGATATTGGCCTGTAGCTTTCTTTCTTTGAGACATCTTTGTCTGGTTTTGATATCATGGTGATGGTGGCCCCGTAGAATGCGTTTAGGAGTGTTCCTACCTCTGCTATATTTTGGAAGAGCTTGAGAAGGATAGGTGTTAGCTCTTCTCTAAATGTGTGAGAGAATTCGCCTGTGAAGCCATCTGATCTCGGGCTTTTGTCTGTTGGAAGATTTTTAATCACAGTCTCAATTTCAGGGCTTGTGATTGGTCTGTTTCTATTTTCTATTTCTTCCTGGTTCAGTCTAGGAAGGTTGTGCTTTTCTAAGAATTTGTCCATTTCTTCCAGGTTGTCCACTTTATTGGCATAGAGTTGCTTGTAGTAATCTCTCATGATCCTTTGTATTTCTGCAGTGTCTCGTTGTTACTTCTCCTTTTCGTTTGTAATTCTATTGATTTGAGTCTTCTCTCTTTTTTTCTTGACGAGTCGGGCTAATGGTTTATCAATTTTGTTTATCTCCTCAAAGAACCAACTTATAGTTTTATTGATCTTTGCTGTCATTTCCTTCATTTCTTTTTCATTTATTTCTGGTCTGATCTTTATGATTTCTTTCCTTCTGCTAACTTTGGGGTTTTTGTGTTCTTCTTTCTCTAATTGCTTTAGGTGTAAGGTTAGGTTGTTTAATTGAGATGCTTCTTTTTTCTTGAGGTAGGACTGTACTGCTATAAACTTCCCTCTTAGAACTGCTTTTGCTGCATCCCATAGGCTTTGGGTCGTCGTGTTTTCATTGTCATTTGTTTCTAGGTATTTTTTGATTTCCTCTTTGATTTCTTCAGTGATCTCTTGGTTATTTAGTAGCGTATTGTTTAGCCTCCACGTGCTTGTATTTTTTACAGAATTTTTCCTGTAATTGATAACTAGTCTCACAGCGTTGTGGTTGGAAAAGATACTTGATACAATTTCAATTTTCTTAAATTTACCAGGCTTGGTTTGTGACCCACGATATGATCTATCCTGGAGAATGTTCCATGAGCACTTGAGAAGGTGTATTCTGTTGTTTTTGGATAGAATGTCCTATACATATCAATTAAGTCCACCTTATCTAATGTGTCATTTAAAGCTCGTGTTTCCTTATTTAATTTCATTTTTGATGATCTGTCCATTGGTGAAAGTGGGGTGTTAAAAGTCCCCTACTATGATTGTGTTACTGTCGATTTCCCCTTTTATGGCTGTTAGCATTTGCCTTATGTATTGTGGTGCTCCTATGTTGGGTGCATAAGTATTTACAATTGTTATATCTTCTTCTTGGATTGATCACTTGGTTGTTATGTAGTGTCCTTCTTTGTCTGTTTTACTGGTCTTTATTTAAAGTCTATTTTGTCTGATATGAGAATTGCTACTCCAGCTTTCTTTTGGTTTCCATTTGCATGGAATATCTTTTTCCATCCCCTCACTTTCAGTCTGTATGTGTCCCTTGGTCTGAAGTCAGTCTCTTGTAGACAGCATATATATGGATCTTGTTTTTGTATCCATTGAGCCAGTCTGTTTCTTTTGGTTGGAGCATTTAATCCATTTACATTTAAGGTAGTTATGGATATGTATGTTCCTATTCCCATTTTCTTAATTGGTTTGGGTTTGTTATTGTACGTCTTTTCCTTCTCTTTTGTTTCCTGTCTAGAGAAGTTCCTTTAGCATTTGTTGTAAAGCTGGTTTGGTGGTTCTGAATTCTCTTAGCTTTTGCTTGTCTGTAAAGGTTTTAATTGCTCAGTTGAATCTGAATGAGATCCTTGCTGGGTAGAGTAATCTTGGTGCTAGGTTTTTCCCTTTCATCACTTTAAATATGTCCTGCCACTCCCTTCTGGCTTGCAGAGTTTCTGCTGAAAGATCAGCTGTTAACCTGATGGGGATTCCCTTGTATGTTATCTGTTGCTTTTTCCCTTGCTGCTTTTAATATTTTTTCTTTGTACTTAATTTTTGATAGTTTGATTAATATGTGTCTTGGCCTGTTTCTCCTTGGATTTATCCTGTGTGGGACTCTGCGCTTCCTGGACTTGAATGACTACTGCCTTTCCCATATTAGGGCAGTCTTCAAGTATAATGTCTTCAAATATTTTCTCAGTCCCTTTCTTTTTCTCTTCTTCTTCTGGGACCCCTATAATTCAAATGTTGGTGTGTTTAATGTTGTCCCAGAAGTCTCTGAGACTGTCCTCAATTCTTTTCATTCTCTTTTCTTTATTCTGCTCTGCGGTAGTTACTTTCACTATTTTATTTGCCAGGTCACTTATCCGTTCTTCTGCCTCAGTTACTCTGCTATTGATTCCTTCTAGAGAATTTTTAATTTCATTTATTGTGTGGTTCATCATTGTTTGTTTGCTCTTTAGTTCTTCTAGGTCCTTGTTAAACGTTTCTTGTATTTTCTCCATTCTGTGTCCAACATTTTGGATCATCTTTACTATCATTACTCTGAATTCTTTCTCAGGTAGACTGCCTATTTCCTCTTCATTTGTTTGGTCTGGTGGGTTTTTACCCTGCTCCTTCATCTGCTGTGTGTTTTCTCTGTCTTCTCATTTTGCTTAACTTACTGTGTTTGTGGTCTCCTTTTCACAGGCTGCAGGTTCATAGTTCCCATTGTTTTTGGTGTCTGCCCTCAGTGGCTAAGGTTGGTTCAGTGGGTTGTGTAGGCTTCCTGGTGGAGGGGACTGGTGCCTGTGTTCTGGTGGATGAGGCTGGACCTTGTCTTTCTGGTGGGCAGGACCATGTCCAGTGTGTGTTTTTGGGTGTCTGTGACCTTACTGTGATTTTAGGCTAATGGGTGGGGTTGCGTTCCTGTCTTGGTAGTTGTTTGGCATAGGGTGTCCAGCACTGTAGCTTGCTGGTCGTTGAGTGGAGCTGGGTCCTTTCTGTCCACAAGTAAAAGTGTGAAAGCTTTTTTGTAAAGCTTTTTTGTAAAGTCTTTTTTGCCCCTTCCACATATATTGTGGAGCCCTGGCTCCACGATATCAAATGACGAAAGCTCTCCCAGAGATCTCCAGAGATGGAGATCTCTGGGAGAGCTTTCGTCATTTGATATTACATGGAGCCAGGAGGTCTCTGGTCGACCAACGTCCTGAACTTGGCTCTCCCACCTAGAGGCACAGGTCTGACACCCGGCCGGAGCACAAAGACCCTGTCAGCCCCACAGCTTTTGGGAAGTCTGCGGTCTTCTGCCAGTGTTCAGTATGTGTTCTGTAGGAGTTGTTCCACATGTAGATGTATTTCTGATGTATTTGTGGGGAGGAAGGTGATCTCCATGTCTTACTCTTCTGCCATCTTGAAGGTCTCCTTAGAGTTTTTCTATACGTCCTTCAATCATAAGAAATGGATTCAGCATTGGTCCAAACACTGGGGAATGTATCCTAGATGAATGACAAAGCACTTTTGCCTAAATTGGGAAAATAAGACTTTGGAAAGAACTTTCTCAGATATTGATCATGGTTGATATGAAGCAGAGACCTGTCCAGAAACTGGAAGGACTCACTGAGCATGAACTTGTTCACATTATGTGTGAGACGCCTGCTGAGGAGTCACAGAAATACTGGGAGAGGAACTCAGTAGGTGGCTTTCTTTTTCTTGAGGCACACAGGAGCCATGGGTCAGCAGAATCAGACTTTGAATGCAAAGGTAATCTGATTAGCACCCTCTTCTTCCCAAGAATAAAGGTAATGATCACTTTGGAGAAATACATAAAAGCATAATTTAAAAATATCATCTATAATCTGATTAGCGGAAATAATCCTGAGGAGAGGGGTTGAGGAATGGGCAACGTGGATGAAGGGGTCAAAATGTACAAACTGCCAGTCATAAAATAAATAAGTCATGGGTATGTAATGTACAGCATGGGGACTAAAGTTAGTAATATTGTATTGCAAACTTGAAAGTTGCTAAGAAAGTAAATCTTAAAAGTTCTCATCACAAGGAAAAAAATTTGTAACTCTGTATGGTGATAGATGGTAAATAAACTTATTGAGGTGATCATTTTGCAATGCACACAAATGTTGAATCATTATGTTGTACACCTGAAATTAACATAATGCTTGTCAATTACACTTCAATTTAAAAGAAAGGAAAGAAAGAGAGAGAGAAGGAAAGAAAGGACCCATACTAATATTTTATCAGACTTCTTTACCAGTTTTTTTCCCTGGTATTTTTTTTCCTTACATATTTGAGATCATACTATGCTGACATGATTTTTTGTGAGGTGTGAATGATAAAGCTACATTTTAGGCATATCACTTTTTACCCCTTTAGTCTCATTTAATTCATAGCAATCATCATAACTGACATGTTATATATTTGTTTACATAAGCTCTAAAAAAGACAGGAACTTTGTTTTGTTCACTACTGTATCCTCAAGGTCAAGAACACTCATATTTGCTGAAAATATTAAAGGATAAAAAGGACAGAAACCATCTAGTTACTAAGGATATTCCAAACAGATACCATAACATTTCTTAGTACAACCAGCTGACCAACAAGGAATAAGGGAAACCTTAAGGCTCACAAATAATCCCAAAGAACAGCTGTCTACCAGAGAATCCTGGGAAGAAGAAGAAAGTTTTCTTTTCTCCATGACCCATTCACAATCCATAAAATAATTAAGCTCAAGCTCACAAAAAAACTTCAAGAGATACTCGTGAATCATAGTCATTAGTAAAGGATCTACTTTCTCAAGCTGGTCTTCAATTAGTTCACTCACTCACTGACCCACTAATCCATTCACATTTAGTAAGCATCTTTTATGTTCAAGCCTAGGTACTAGGGATTTAGGGGGAAATAAGACACAACATCTACCTTCAAGGAACTCATGATTTAACTGAGTGATATACATGTACACAACTGCTACACAGTAAGTGTTAAAGTTCAAAGAGAGTAAAGGAGAAATAACACCTAGATTTATGTGGAAGGGGCAAAAAAGACTTTACAAAAAAGCTTTCACACTTTTACTTGTGGACAGAAAGGAGGTGGGAGGAGACAGAGATATACACTCACTATACCCAAATATACACCTGCCCATGCACACACATTTTTCCATTCCAAAATTAAGTGGCCTTGAAGAAACATTCATGACTTGTGGTTTGTGGAAATGGAGAAAATTAGAGAAGAAACATGAAAGAAAGCAGAGGCTAAGAATTGTAAAATATATGAACATCTGCATGCTTAGCCTGAGTCATTGCCTGTAAAAACGAAGACCTACTTGGCATTTTACTAATGCTGGTGTCAAAGATGCTCTGGGGACACCATGAGTTCCCTTCTATATCCTCAGAATGTTATAAAGCTTTAATTAAGAATTGGAGGGACTTCCCTGGTGGTCCAGAGGTTTAGACTCCTCGCTTCCACTGCAGAGGGTGTGGGTTCGATCCCTGGTCAGGGAACTAAGTCACACATGCCACACAGTGCAGCCAAAAAAATAAAAAAATAAAAAAAAAGAATTCTTCAAATTCTTGATAGTCACCATCAATGCAATTTTCATTTGTACTGGTAGCAAATAACAGGAGAGTATCAAAAAAAAAAAAATGAATTGGAAAGATTCTGCATTTTCTCAGTTAGGAGTTAGTAAAATATTCCATGCAAAAATTTTCTGGCACCACAACTAATCTCATTTATAATGAAGCGTAAAAAGAACATTTACAAGTCAAAATAAAATATATGTAGAAACTGAGTGACCTGAATTTGCTTTCTTTAGTTTTCTTTATTTGTCTGCAATGTGTCTATCACCAGGAGGAAATGCTAAAATAATTGAGACAAAATATTAAAAATATTTAATGTCCTGGGGGCTTCCCTGGTGGCACAGTGGTTGAGAGTCCTCCTGCCGATGCAGGGGACACGGGCTCGTGCCCCAGTCCGGGAAGATCCCACATGCCGCGGAGCGGCTGGGCCCGTGAGCCATGGCCGCTGAGCCTGCCCGTCTGGAGCCTGTGCTCCACAATGGGAGAGGCCACAACAGTGAGAGGCCCGCGTACCGCAAAAAAAAAAAAAAAAAAAAATTTAACGTCCTTCTATTACTATCATAACTACAATATTTTAAAGGTAGGTGTAGATGATTAATTTTTAGTAACAAAAATTTACCCTTATGTTTCTAATTTATTTTGAAAGCTTACAATTCTCCTGTTCTGTGGGATTAATCTTTTTGCTGACTAAATTTCCCAGTGAAAAAGGACAGGGGTATAGAGGTGTGAGTAAGGAAGGTAAATGTCCTGTGTTTGTGACCTTGGGTACGTAATGCCACCTCTCTGAGGCTCCGTGGTTTTCAGATGTTGAGTTTATGAACAAGTAAACTAAATAAATATGTTAAGAGCCTATATATAAGTTGGGGGAAAACACATATTTATCAACTTAACCATGAAAACTAAAAAAAAAAAAAAAGCCCAGCTTTCATTTGTCAAACAAAAAGAACTTAAAAAACTAAAGAGAAGAGAAAACAACTGTAGACTAAAAGAATCCTTTCCAGGAAAAGAGCTGGCAACACAAACACACACACACACACACACACACACACACACACACACTCTCTCTCTCTCTCTCTCTCTCTCTCTCTCCCTCTCCCTTGTCTCTATTTCATTTGGAACTAATGAAGAGTATATTACAAGTAACTAGTCTGCATTTGGAAACCATTAAACTAAAAAGCAGTAACAGCAATAACAACTACTACCATTTACTACAACAGGAACCACAATAAATACTTTAGGAAACTGAGACTTAGAAAACCTAAGGAACTAGCAAAGTTATCTAAGTTCAGGCAGCTGGACTCAAGCATCCATGTCCTATGGATGACAACTCCTCTCTAGACTGTTTATGTTTCCATTGAATTCAAAATCTTATGACAATGTAGCAGATTTGAGACAGATGATTTATTCATTTTTTCAGCAGTCAATCTGTAAGCCTTTGCTATGTGTCGAAAGTTCTGGGATGGGAGAGTAGGGATGCAACCTGGGATGACTCGCAGGTCTCTGCTTGGGCAACTGAGTAGATGGTAGTGCTATTAGCAGAGATGGGATATCCAGATGTTTAGTATTGTTTTACATTTCATAAGGTGGACAACTTTACTTTCAGACATATATCTGTGACACATTAAGTAAAAGACCATCAAATATATATATATATATATATACACACATATAAATAATAAACAGACAATATATTTAAAAATATATAATAATATATGATATATAAATGTTTACAATATAAATAGCATATAAATATAAATAATAAAAAATTATATATATATATCCACACACAAATATTTGGAGCACAAGGCTAGTGATTAGATTTGTGGTTAGTAATATGATCAAATGTTAACAAAGACAATTCTGGCAGTCATGCAAGACCAGCAGGTAAAGAGACTGGAGGCGACTTGATATCATAGTCCAGGTAAAACATGATGAGGACCCAAACAAAGCTGAGTATAATGAGGAACAGACAATCAGGGTCCAATTGCGGGTAAAAGAACAAGACTTGGCAATTTATGGGAGATGAGGAATGACAGAGAAAAAGTCTAGGATGATTGGCTGAGGGCCAATAATAGTGTCATTAGTACATAAAGTAGAATGTAGAAGGAGGTAAAGCCTGGCTCTTTGTTATTGTTTATACTATACTTTGAAGGAGAGACTAATTGGAAAAGGTGATTATTAACTTTAAGCATTGTTGAGCTTGACACCTAAGGAGAAATATCCAGCAGGCAACTTGAAAGTACTGGAAGTTCAGGAGAGAGTTCAGGCATAGAGGACAAAATCTAGGAGTCATCAGGAAACAGGATGTAGTTGAAGGCACAGAACCAGACAACACCACCACAGGAAGTGTGTATTAAGAGAAGAGCAGAAGCACCAGCCTAAATACGGGACTAAAAAGATAGCCTCGCTCTTCAGTTTTTTCTCCAGAACACTGAGATTATTTCTCTTGCTCTTGTTCTGAATAAAAGGAGACATCTGTCCCAGATACCTCCTGGGAGCAAACTGGCCTGAGGGAACAGAGACCAGCGCAATATAGGGCAACAGGAAAATGTTTTAGAATATATTAGATCAGCAGTTCTCAAAGTGTAGTCCAAGCACTCCAAAAGTCTCCCAAGGCCCCTTAAGGGAGGTCTGTAAGGTCAAAACTACTTTCAGAATATGAAGATGTTATTTATCTTTCTCACTGTATTACCTGCAACAGTGTTGCAAAATCAGTGGTGGGTTAAAAAAAAAAAGTGGTGGGTGCTTTAGTGGGAATCAAGGCAGCAGCACCAAACTGTACTGGCTGGTAGCAACTGTACTGTTCACCCTCACAAACTTGCAGGGGGAAAAAAAGGCCAGTTGCACTTATGAACATCTGTCCTTGATGAATCAATAAAAACTATTGATTTAAAATAAATTGTGACCCTTAGGTTCTTTTAAAAACTATGGAAGACAAAATTAGAAATACACACAAAGCACTTCTGCTGAGTACCAAAGTATAATCAGTTATGAGGAGGAAAAGCACTTATATGATGGTCTGAGAAACAAGGTGAACCAGCTGCTTTTTTCACGGAACACCATTTTTACTTGCAAGAAGTGACAGATAACAATGGTTATTCAGATTTAGGTATTGGGCAACACTTCTTCCTAAATAAAGTGAATCTGTCACTTTAAGGAAAACAACTGAAAGTATTTGTTGCGGATGATGAAAATTCAAGCTTTCAAGTAAAAACTGGAACCTTGGAAAGTATTATCTGCCTTGTAAGCTTAACATTATACCAATACTTAAAAGACGCTCATCAGATGGATGGTGATATCAATAAAGATGATTTAAGAAACTATTTATAATGAAATGTGTCAACATTTGGAAGACATGCATAACTCAGTGAACCAATTCCAAATGATCAATGCATGTTACAAAATCATATATGGATAAAAAGTTCATTCAGTGTGGAAGAAAGACTAATGGAGTTTAACAGAGTATGAAAAGTTCACTGATAACAGTTTCATATTCCATATCGTAACTAACTTTGAACTTCCTTCTCATTGCGGTGTCTTCTCTTGTTGCGGAGCATGGGCCCTAGGCACTTGCACTTCAGTAGTTGTGGCTCGTGGGCTCTAGAGTGCAGGCTCAGTAGTTGTGGCGCACGGGCTTAGATGCTCCGCGGCACGTGGGATCTTCCCAGACCAGGGCTTGAACCTGTGTCCCCTGCATTGGCAGGTGGATTCGTAACAACTGCGCCACCAGGGAAGCCCTTTAAATTCATTTTTAAGTTCAAATTTATAACATTTATTTATCACAGCAACAATGAAGCAATTTTGATTAACACAAATGTTTAAAGTCAGGGATCAAACTTATTTCTGTACTTGGTTTTGGTTGCTCTATTTGAAAAACATAATTCATCCAAGAAAGTAGCTATAATATATACTTTTGAACAACAGTCTCGTAATCTCAGGGTGGTTTAAATAAATGTTTATTCAGAGGTTTGCACAAAAACCACTTAACTTGCTAGTTCTTTAAAGCACCAGTGCATTCCAATATGTTAAAATCTGGTTTGTAACAGATATGAATGCATATACCTAATTAACTTGCAGTTTTTAAAAATTCAAAGACACTTAAAAAATAATGAAACTAGATTCTACCAATTCCCTGAAGACCTCTCTGGAAGCTGGTTTCGTGGAAAATAAAGTGAAAACTCTGGTCCATAGCATGTCTAAGGTTCCTTCTGCTCTAACAAAGGCAGTAATGTAAGTTTGAGAGAGAAAAAAATCTGTGGCATCACCGTATGCCAATTTTTGTATTGTCAGAACTGGATGAGGAGATATAAGGCAGAGGCGTGGTAACAAAGTGATTAACAGCATGAGCTCTGAAATAAGACATGGATTAGAAACTGAGCATTGCTACAGTTATTGTGATCTTGGGCAAACTGCTTGGTCAGAGTCTCATTTTCCTCATTATTAAAGTGAGAAAGAAAATAGCACCTGTCTCATATAACCATTTTAAAGATTAAATGAGAAAAATGCAAAAACAAAGTTTGGATGACCTTGTATATAGCTTTGAAAACAAAAAAAGAAAGAGAAAGAACGTTCAGACCTCTGATATTTCTGAGTCTGTGGAAAGTCTGTATAACTCAGCCCCAGACACCACTAACACGAAGCCCATTCAATTCTAAAGAGTTTTAGTTCTAAGATCCTCATTCAAATCACGATGTCAGTTAGATCACTGGTAAGGAAGATACAGGCTCTCATTCTGTATGTAAAGATGGTTCAACATAGGAAAATCAACTAATGTAATACATCACATTAACAGAATGAAGGGAAAAAAAAAGCCACGGGATCATCTCAATTGATGCAGAAAAAGCATTTGACAAAATTCAAAATCCTTTCATGATAAAACATTGAGCAAACTAGGAAAAGAAGAAAACTACTTCAACATAATAAAGACCATATATGAAAAGCCAACACTGAACATCATACCAATGGTGAGAGATTGAAAGCTTTTTCTCTAAAATTTTTAACAAGACAAGGATGCTCACCTTCACCACTTCTTTTCAACATAGAAATCCTAGCCAGAGCAATTAGGCAAGGGGGAAAAAAAAGGCATCCAAACTGGAAAGGAAGAAGTAAAATTATCTCTGTTTGCAGACGACATGATCTTACATGCAGAAAACCCTAAAGATTCTACAAACAAACAAACAAACAAAAAACCTGTTTAGCATAAATGACTTGAGCAAGGTAGCAGGATACAAAATCAATGCACAAAAAATCAATAGCATTTCCATACACTGATAATCTGAACAATCTGTAAAGGAAATTAAGAAAACAATGTCATTTACAATAGCATCAAAAAGAATAAAATACTTAGGAATTAGCCAAGGAGGACTTGTATACTGACAACTATAAAACATTCTGGGGCTTCCCTGGTGGCGCAGTGGTTGAAAGTCCGGCTGCCAATGCAGGGGACACGGGTTCATGCCCCGGTCCGGGAAGATCCCACATGCCGGGGAGCGGCTGGGCCCGTGAGCCATGGCCGCTGAGCCTGCGCGTCCGGAGCCTGTGCTCTGCAATGGGAGGGGCCACAACAGTGTGAGGCCCGCATACCGCCAAAAAAAAAAAAAAAAAAAATTCTGAAAGAATGTAGATACAGATAAATGGAAAAACGGCCCACATTCATGGATTGGAAGACTTCGTATTGTTAAGACATTAATACTATCCAAAGCAATCCATAGAATTCAATGTAATCACTGAAAATCCCTATGACATTTGTTTGCAGAAATAGAAAATTCATCCTCAAATTCATATGGAATTTCAGGGAACCCTGAATAGCAAAAACATTCTTGAAGAAGAATAACAAAGTTACAGGTCTCAAACTTTCTGATTTCAAAACTTATTACAAAGCTATCATAATCAAAACAGTACTAGCCTTAAGACATTTAGGTCAATGGAACAGAACAGAGAGCCCAGAAATAAACCCCTGTATGTATAGTCAAATGATTTTCTACAAATATGTCAAGACCACTCAGTGGGGAAAGGACAAGTGGTGTTGGGAACACTGGATATCCACATGAAAAAGAATGAAGTAAAAATAACTCAAAATGGATCAAAGACCTAAATGTAAGATCTAAAACTAAAAACTCTTAGAAGAAAACTTAAGTGAAAGTTTCACAACGTTGGATTTAGCAATACTTTCTTGGATAGGACACTAAAAGCATAGGCAACAAAAGAAAAAGTAGATAAACTGGACTACATCATAATTAAAAAGTTTTGTGCACCAACAGACAGTATCAACAGAATGAAAAGGCAACCTATGATATGGGAGAAAATATTTGCAAATCATATGTCTCCTAAGGGGTTAATACCCAGAGTATATGAAGAACTCCTACAATGCAACAACAAAAAAACAAACAACTGATTTTTAAAAATGTGCCAAGTACCTGAACAGACATTTCTTCAAAGATATACAAGTGGCCAATATGCACACAAAAAGATCAAAATCACTAATCATTAGGGAAATGCAAATCAAATTAATAAGCTGCCACTTCACACCCATTAAAACAGCTATTATCAAAAAACCAGAAAGTAGTCAGTGTTGGCAAGGATGTAAAGAACTTGGAACCCTTGTGCACCACTGATGGGAATGTAAAATAGTAAGGCATGGAAAACAGTACAGTGGCTTCTCAAAAAATCAAAAATAGAATTACCATATGATCTAGCAATTCTTGGTATATACCCCAAAGAACTAAAACCAGGGACGTGAATAGGTATTTGTACACTCATATGAATAGCATTATTCACAATAGTCAAAACGTGGAAGCAACCCAAGTGTCTATTGATGGATGAATAGACAAACAAAACGTGGTATATTCATACAACAGAATATTATTCAGTCTTAAAAACGAAGGAAATTCTGGTACATGTTACAACATGGACGAACCTTGAGGAAATTATGCCAAGTGAAATAAACCCAATACACAAAAAGACAAATACTATATGATTCCACTTATGTGAGGTACCTAGAGTAGTCAAATTCATAAACACAGTAAGCAAATGGTGGTTGCCAGGGCCTGGTGGGAAGGGGAAATGGGGAGTTCTTGTTTAACTGGTACAGAGTTTCAGTTTTACAAGATGAAAAAAGTTCTGAAGATAGATGAATGTAATGGTTGCACAACAATGTGAAGGTACTTAATACCACTAACTGTATACTTAAAAATGTTTAAAATGGTAAATTTTATGTCATGTATATTTTACCACAATGTTAAAAAAAAAAAAACCCATTTATCAGAAAAAATAAACAACGTGTCCCTCCCCCTACAAAGATTCTCATCCACTGAGCTCCTTTTACACGCTCTGTGAGGACAGTAATTGATTCACCCATTCATTAAGTAATACTATGTACCCAGGTATGGTTTAAAGTTCTTGGGATACATCAGTGAATAAAAAGTTAAGTTCCTGTGGACCTCAAAATCTAGTGGGAGGAGACAGATAAGAGAAAAACAAAGTAATTTATATAGTACACTGGAAAGTAGTAAGCCAAAATAAAATAAGAAAGAGTAGGGAACAATATGGTGGGAGTGCTGGGCTAGATGACAAGGTGACATTTTGGCAAAGATTTGTTAGGGGTCATGGAGATCATCATGTGGCTATATGAAGAAAAATCATCCTAGGAATGGGGAACAGCTAAGAGCAAAGGGCCTAAGGTTCATGAGCCTGTTTTTTGAGCAATAGTAAGAAGGTCACTGTGGCTGGAGCAGAGCGAGTAAAGGGAATAATGATGAGATATTATTAGAAAGGTTTAGGCCATTGTAAACTTTTTATTGTACATAATTTGAAGGTAGAACCTGACAGGAAGTCAAGGAGACTTCCTGATACATTAGAGACAGAGTAAGAGGAAAAAAAGAACCAAGGATGATTCTAAGGCTTTAGGTCTTAGCAGTGTTAAAGATGAAATTACCATTAATTAAGATGGGGAAAGGTTCAAGAGAAGCAGGTTTGGGGAGGAAGATTAGGTGTCTGGTGTTAGACATGTTGTGTTAGATATATCTATGAGCTATGTGAGTGGAGATATGGATAGTAGTTGGATATATGAGTCTAGAGTTCAGGGGAAAAATGTGGCTGGAGTTAAAAATCAGCATATAGAGAGTATATAAAACCATAACACTAGATGAGATCCCCAAGAAGTAGAGACAGAGAAGAAAAGAAGTCCACAGCCTGACACCTGGAGCAACACAACATAAAGAAGTTGGGGAAAAGAGGAAGAATCAGCAAAGGAGACAGAAGGAATGACCAAAGAGGCTGGTGGAAAACCAGAGACAACATCTGAATGTGAGTCAATCTGTTACTACTTCTTTAACCTTGTGAACTGGCTTCATCTCTCTGTTTCTTGATTTTCCTTGTCTGTACAATAAACATAATACCAGTTTTCTCAGGTAGTTGCTGTGAGAATTAAATGAGACCACATACAGGAAAATGGTTAGCACATGGAGTGCCAGAACTAAGTAAGTGCTCAATAAATGGTATCTATTACTATGATGATAAACAATAACAAACCTTAGCCCCCTTCCAGGCTATTATAGTCCTTTACTCTACCACTTTACAGCAAATGAGCTAGGAACTGGAACTGAAAGATGAGACCAACCAAGGCAATAGAAACCTACAGTGAGATGGCAATCGACCATTTCAGCCTTAACCTATTCCTCTATCTATAAATAAGCTTTATCAAAATGTCTGTTTTTCTTTGAACATGTCCTATATGTCCTACCTCCATTCCTTGCTCATGTTACTCTCTTCGCTTTCTTTACTACTCTCCATATCTACTTATGTAGCCCATTCTTTCAAGGTAAACCACAAAGGCCACCTTCTGCTCTGAAAACATTCATGATTTGCCCTAAATGGAGGCAATCTCCCTTTCCTTTAAATTTTTGCAGCTTTAATGAATTCTCATGGCACTTACCATTCCTTCCTGTGGGCAATCAAGAGTTAATTAAAATGTATTAACCTCTCATTTTATTCTCTTCGGTTACACTTTCTAATCATATAACATCTCTAGCAATATATTAATTCAGCATTTCAATAATGAGAATCTAAAAGAGCACATGTATTTTAAAAAGATATAATTTAATAACTTTTATTGCAATAAGCCTTTTAGAAATCTTATTTGCTGTCACTCTAAATTTTGGTTGAAATCAAAACCCAGCACTACATTAAATCTTATTTTCTACATATCTGCTTTTTTACATTCCTTCTTCTAGCTGCTCCTGTTGGAAGTTAATTTTCAAGCTGAAAACAAATAATTCACACTGTTAAATCTCATCTTGTTACAATTTGCACAAGAAATCCAAAGTGTGAAGGCATTTCTACTTATCTTTCTTTATACTCATAATCCTCAATTTGTCACAATCAGCAAATTTCTGTACTGAATAACTCACTCTATTTTCATCTGGAAAAATAAGTCATTATTTTTGAAGTATTTACATGTTTGAGTCTATTTCCCCCTAATTCCCTGCTCTCCTACCCAACAGCTGGTCTGGTCTATTTCCAAATGAACAGTGAGAAAGAAACAGTTACTTAGTTGAAAAAGCTTTTAGACTCTTTCATATTTAGGTTTGAACCTTGGCTTTACCTGGTTCAAATCTAGTAAACTGTAAATCTTGATCAAGTTACTTAATGTTCTGGTCTCCAGTTTCCTGATTTTTAAAATGGGAATATTATTTAAAAGGTTACTAAAAGGATAAATGGATAGGAGACCTTCAAGATGGCGGAGGAGTAAGACGTGGAGATCACCTTCCTCCCCACGAATACATCAGAAATACATCTAAATGTGGAACAACTCCTACAGAGCACCCACTGAACGCTGGCAGAAGACTTCAGACTTCCCAAAAGGCAAGAAACTCCCCACATACCTGGGTAGGGCAAAAGAAAGAAGAAAAAACACAGACAAAAGAATAGGGATGGGACCTGCACCTCTGTGAAGGAGCTGTGAAGGAGGAAAAGTTTCCACACACTAGGAAGCCCCTTCAATGGCAGAGATGGGGGGTGGTTGGGGGTGAAGCTTCAGAGCCACGGAGGAGAGCGCAGCAACAGGGGTGCAGAGGGCAAAGCGGAGAAATTCCCGCACAGAGGATCAGTGCCAACCAGCACTCACCAGCCTGAGAGGCTGGTCTGCTCACCCACCAGGACAGGTCGGGGCTGGGAGCTGAGGCTCGGGCTTCAGGGGTCAGATCCCAGGGAGAGGACTGGGGTTGGCTGCGTGTACACACCTGAAGGCGGCTAGTGGGCAACAGCTAGCCAGGAGGGAGTCCAGGAAAAAGTCTGGATCTGCCTAAGAGGCAAGAGACCATTGTTGTGGGGTGCGGGAGGAGAGGGGATGCAGAGCACCACCTAAACGAACTCCAGAGACGGGTGCTAGCCGCGTGTATCAGCACGGACCCAAGAGACAGGCATGAGATGCTAAGGCTGCTGCTGCCGCCACCAAGAAGCCTGTGTGCAAGCACAGGTCACTATCCACACCTCCCCTCCCAGGAGCCTGTGCAACCCACCATTGCAGGGTCCCATGATCCAGGGACAACTTCCCCGGGAGAACACACAGCATGCCTCAGGCTGTTGCAATGTCACTCCCACCTCTGCCGCTGCAGGCTCACCCTGCATTCCGTACCCCTCCCTCCCCGCCCCACCTCCGGCCTGAGTGAGCCTGAGCCCCCTAATTAGCTGCTACTTTAACCCCGTCCTGTCTGAGCAAAGAATAGACGCCCTCAGGTGACCTACACGCAGAGGCAGGGCCAAATCCAAAGCTGAACCCCAGGAGCTGTGAGAACAAAGAAGAGAAAGGGAAATCGTTCCCAGCAGCCTCAGGAGCAGCAGATTAAATCTCCACAATCACCTTGATGTACCCTGCATCTCTGGAATACCTGAACAGACAACGAATCATCCCAAAATTGAGATGGTGGACTTTGGGAGCAACTGTAGACTTGAGGTTTGCTTTCTGCATCTAATTTGTTTTTGGTTTTATATTTATCTTAGTTTAGTATTTAGAGTTTATTATCATTGGTAGATTTGTTGATTGATTTGGTTGCTCTCTTCCTTTATTTCTTTTTATATATATAAATATATATATTTTTTTCCTTTTTCTCTTTCTGTGAGTGTGTATGTGTATGCTTCTTTGTGTGATTTTGTTTGTATAGATTTGCTATTACCATTTGTCCTAGGGTTCTGTGTGATTTCTGTTTGTTTGTTTGTTTGTTTGTTTAGTATAGTTTTTAGCACTGGTTATCATTGGTGGATTTGTTTTTTGGTTTGGTGGCTCTCTTCCTTCATTTTTAAATTACTTTTTAATTTTTTTATTACTAATAATTTTTTATTTTAATAACTTTATTTTATTTTTCTTTCTTTCGTTCTTTTTTTCCTCCCTTTTCTTCTGAGCCATGTGGCTAACAGGATCTTGGTGCTCCAGCCAGGCGTCAGACCTGTACCTCTGAGGTGGGAGAGCCGAGTTCAGGACATTGGTCCACCAGACACCTCCTGGCTCCATGTAATATAAAACAGCGAAAGCTCTCCCAGAGATCTCCATCTCAACCGTAAGACCCAGCTCCACTCAACAACCAGCAAGCTACAGTGCTGGACACCACATGCCAAACAACTAGCAAGACAGGAACACAACCCAACCCACTAGCAGAGAGGCTGCCTAAAATAATAAGGCCACAGACACCCCAAAACACACCACCAGACGTGGACCTGCCCACCAGAAAGACAAGATCCAGCCTCATCCACCAGAACATAGGCACCAGTCCCCTCCACCAGGAAGCCTACATAACCCACTGAACCAACTTTAGCCACTGGGGACAGACACCAAAAACAATGGGATCTACAAACGTGCAGCCTGTGAAAAGGAGACCCCAAACACAGTAAGTTAAGCAAAATGAGAAGACAGAGAAATACACAGCACATGAAGGAGGAAGGTAAAAACCCACCAGACCAAACAAATGAAGAGGAAATAGGCAGTCTACCTGAAAAAGAATTCAGAGTAATGATAGTAAAGATGATCCAAAATGTTGGACACAGAATGGAGAAAATACAAGAAACATTTAACAAGGACCTAGAAGAACTAAAGGGCAAACAAACAATGATGAACCACACAATAAATGAAATTAAAAATTCTCTAGAAGGAACCAATAGCAGAATAACTGAGGCAGAAGATGGGATAAGTGACCTGGAAGATAAAATACTGGAATAACTACCACAGAGCAGAATAAAGAAAAAAGAATGAAAAAAATTGAGGACAGTCTCAGAGACTTCTGGGACATCATTAATTGCACCAATGTTCGAATTATAGGGGTCCCAGAAGAAGAGGAAAAGAAAGGGACTGAGAAAATATTGGAAGACATTATAGTTGAAAACTTCCCTAATATGGGAAAGGCAATAGTCAATCAAGTCCAGGAAGCGCAGAGAGTCCCACACAGGATTAAATGCAGGAGAAACATGCCAAGACACATACTAATCAAACTATCAGAAATTAAATACAAAGAAAAAATATTAAAAGCAGCAAGGGAAAAACAACAAATAACACACAAGGGAATCCCCATCAGGTTAACAGCTGATCTTCCAGCAGAAACTCTGCAAGCCAGAAGGGAGTGGCAGGACATATTTAAAGTGATGAAAGGGAAAAACCTAGCACCAAGATTACTCTACCCAGCAAGGATCTCATTCAGATTCAACTGAGCAATTAAAACCTTTACAGACAAGCAAAAGCTAAGAGAATTCAGAACCACCAAACCAGCTTTACAACAAATGCTAAAGGAACTTCTCTAGACAGGAAACAAAAGAGAAGGAAAAGACGTACAATAACAAACCCAAACCAATTAAGAAAATGGGAATAGGAACATACATATCCATAACTACCTTAAATGTAAATGGATTAAATGCTCCAACCAAAAGAAACAGACTGGCTCAATGGATACAAAAACAAGATCCATATATATGCTGTCTACAAGAGACTGACTTCAGACCAAGGGACACATACAGACTGAAAGTGAGGGGATGGAAAAAGATATCCCATGCAAATGGAAACCAAAAGAAAGCTGGAGTAGCAATTCTCATATCAGACAAAATAGACTTTAAATAAAGACCAGTAAAACAGACAAAGAAGGACACTACATAACAACCAAGTGATCAATCCAAGAAGAAGATATAACAATTGTAAATATTTATGCACCCAACATAGAGCACCACAATACATAAGGCAAATGCTAACAGCCATAAAAGGGGAAATCGAGAGTAACACAATCATAGTAGGGGACTTTTAACACCCCACTTTCACCAACGGACAGATCATCAAAAATGAAAATAAATAAGGAAACATAAGCTTTAAGTGATACATTAAACAAGATGGACTTAATTGATATTTATAGGACATTCCATCCAAAAACAACAGAATATGCTTTCTTCTCAAGTGCTCATGGAACATTCTCCTGGATAGATCATATCGTGGGTCACAAATCAAGCCTTGGTAAATGTAAGAAAACTGAAGTCGTATCAAATATCTTTTCTGACCACAACGCTATGAGAGTAGATATCAATTACAGGAAAAAATCTGTAAAAAATACAAACACATGGAGGCTAAACAATACACTACTACATAACCAAGAGATCACTGAAGAAATCAAAGAGGAAATCAAAAGGTACCGACAAACAAATGACAATGAAAACACGACGACCCAAAACCTAGGGATGCAGCAAAAGCATTTCTACGAGGGAGGTTTATAGCAGTACAATCCTACCTCAAGAAAAAAGAAACATCTCAAATAAACAACCTAACCTTACACCTAAAGCAATTCGCGAAAGAAGAACACAAAACCCCCAATGTTAGCAGAAGGAAAGAAATCATAAAGATCAGATCAGAAATAAATGAAAGAGAAATGAAGGAAACAATAGTAATGATCAATAAAACTAAAAGCAGGTTCTTTGAGAAGATAAACAAAATTGATAAACCATTAGCCAGACTCATCAAGAAAAAAAGGGACAGGACTCAAATCAACAGGGTTGGAAATGAAAAAGGAGAAGTAACAACTGACACTGCAGAAATACAAAGGATCATGAGAGATTACTACAAGCAACCATATGCCAATAAATTGGACAATGTGAAAGAAATGGACAAATTCTTAGAAAAGCACAACCTTCCGAGACTGAACCAGGAAGAAATAGAAAATATAAACAGACCAATCACAAGCACTGAAATTGAGACTGTGATTAAAAACCTTCCAACAAACAAAAGCCCAGGACCAGATGGCTTCACAGGCTAATTCTATCAAACATTTAGAGAAGAGGTAACACCTATCCTTCTCAAACTCTTCCAAAATATGGAAGAGGAACACTCCCAAACTCATCCTACAAGGCTACCATCACTGTGATACCAAAACCAGACAAAGATGTCACAAAGAAGGAAAATTACAGGCCAATGTCACTGATGAACATAGATTCAAAAATTCTCAACAAAATACTAGCAAACAGAATCCAAAAACACATTAAAAGGATCATACACCATGATCAAGTGGGGTTTATCACAGGAATGCAAGGATTCTTCAGTATATGCAAATCAATCAATGTGATAAACCATATTAGCAAACTGAAAGAGAAATACCATATGATCATCTCAATACATGCAGAAAAAGCTTTTGACAAAAATCAACACCCATTTATGATAAAAACCCTCCAGAAAGTAGGCATAGAGGGAACTTACCTCAACATCATAAAGGCCATATATGACAAACCCACAGACAACACCTTTCTCAATGGTGAAAAACTGAAAGCATTTCCTCTAAGATCAGGAACAAGACAAGGTTGTCCACTCTCATCACTATTATTCAACATAGTTTTGGGAGTTTTAGCCACGGCAATCAAAGAAGGAAAAGAAATAAAAGGAATCCAAATCAGAAATGAAGGTGTAAGGCTGTCACTGTTTGCAGATGACATGATACTATACATACAGAATCCTAAAGAAGTTACGAGAAAACTACTAGAGCTAATCACTGAATGTGGTAAAGTAGCAGGATACAAAATTAATGCACAGAAATCTCTTGCATTCCTATACACTAATGATGAAAAATCTGAAAGTGAAATCAAGAAAACACTCCCATTTACCACTGCAACAAAAAGAATAAAAAATCTAGGAATAAACCTACCTAAGGAGACAAAAGACCTGTATGTAGAAAATTATAAGACACTGATGAAAGAAATTAAAGATGATACAAATAGATGGAGAGATATACCATGTTCGTGGATTGGAAGAATCAACATTGTGAAAATGACTCTACTACCCAAAGCAATCTATAGATTCAATGCAATCCCTATCAAACTACCACTGGCATTTTTCACAGAACTAGAACAAAAAATTTCACAATTTGTATGGAAACACAAAAGACCCCGAATAGCCAAAGCAATCTTAAGAATGAAAAACGGAGCTGGAGGAATCAGGCTCCCTAACTTCAGACTATACTACAAAGCTACAGTAATCAAGACAGTATGGTACTGGCACAAAAACAGAAAGATAGATCAATGGAACAGGATAGAAAGCCCAGAGATAAACCCACGCACATATGGACATCTTATCTTTGATAAAGGTGGCAGGAATGTACAGTGCAGAAAGGACAGCCTCTTCAATAAGCGGTGCTGGGAAAACTGGATAGGTACATGTAAAAGTATGAGATTAGATCATTCCCTAACACCATACACAAAAATAAGCTCAAAATGGATTAAAGACCTTAATGTAAGTCCAGACACTATCAAACTCTTAGAGGAAAACGTAGGCAGAACACTCTATGACATAAATCACAGCAAGATCCTTTTTGACCCACCTCCTAGAGAAATGGAAATAAAAATAAACAAATGGGACCTAATGAAACTTCAAAGCTTTTGCACAGCAAAGGAAACCATAAACAAGACCAAAAGACAACCCTCAGAATGGGAGAAAATATTTGCTAATGAAGCAACTGACAAAGGATTAATCTCCAAAATTTACAAGCAGCTCATGCAGCTCAATAACAAAAAAACAAACAACCCAATCCAAAAATGGGCAGAAGACCTAAATAGACATTTCTCCAAAGAAGATATACAGACTGCCAACAAACACATGAAAGAATGCTCAACATCATTAATCATTAGAGAAATGCAAATCAAAACTACAATGAGATATCATCTCACACCAGTCAGAATGGCTATCATCAAAATATCTAGAAACAATAAATGGTGGAGAGGGTGTGGAGGAAAGGGAACACTCTTGCACTGCTGGTGGGAATGTGAATTGGTTCAGCCACTATGGAGAACAGTGTGGAGGTTCCTTAAAAAACTACAAATAGAACTACCATATGATCCAGCAATCCCACTACTGGGCATATACCCTGAGAAAACCAAAATTCATAAAGAGTCATGTACCAAAATGTTCACTGCAGCTCTATTTACAATAGCCTGGAGATGGAAACAACCTAAGTGCCCATCATCGGATGAATGGATAAAGAAGATGTGGCACATATATACAATGGAATATTACTCAGCCATAAAAAGAAACGAAATTGAGTTATTTGTAGTGTGGTGGGTAGACCTAGAGTCTGTCATACAGAGTGAAGTAAGTCAGGAAGAAAAAGACAAATACCGTATGCTAACACATATATATGGAATTTAAGAAAAAGAAACGTCATGAAGAACGTAGGGGTAAGACAGGAATAAAGACACAGACCTACTGGAGAACGGACTTGAGGATATGGGGAGGGGGAAGGGTGAGCTGTGACAGGGCGAGAGAGAGGCATGGACATATATACACTAACAAACGTAAGGTAGATAGCTAGTGGGAAACAGCCGCATGGCACAGGGATATCGGCTCGGTGTTTTGTGACCGCCTGGAGGGGTGGGATAGGGAGGGGGGGAGGGAGGGAGACGCAAGAGGGAAGAGATATGGGAACATATGTATATGTATAACTGATTCACTTTGTTATACAGCAGAAACTAACACACCATTGTAAAGCAATTATACCCCAATAAAGATGTTAAAAAAAAAAAGAAGAAATTAAAGATGATACAAACAGATGGAGAGAGAATACCATGTTCTTGGATTGGAAAAATCAACATTGTGAAAATAACTGTACTGTCCAAAACAATCTACAGATGCGGTGCAATCCCTATCTAACTACTGATGGCATTTTTCACAGAACTAGAACAAAAAATTTCACAATTTGTATGGAAACACAAAAGATCCCAAATAGCAAAAGCAATCTTGAGAAAGAAAAATGGAGATGGAGGAATCAGACTCCTGGACTTCAGACTATACTATAAAGCTACAGTAATCAAGACAGTATGGTACTGGCACAAAAAGAGAAATATAGATCAATGGAACAGGATAGAAAGCCCAGAGATAAACCTATGCACATATGGTCACCTTATTTTTGATAAAGGAGGCAAGAATATACAATGGAGAAAAGACAGCCTCTTTGATAAGTGGTGCTGGGAAAACTGGACAGCTACATGTAAAAGAATGAAATTAGAACACTCCCTACCACCATACACAAAAATAAACTCAAAATACATCAACAACCTAAATGTAAGGCCAGACACTATAAAACTCTTAGAGGAAAACATAGAACACTCTGTGACATAAATCACAGCAAGATCTTTTTTGACCCACCTCCTACAGCAATGGAAATAAAAACAAATATAAACAAATGGGACCTAATGAAACTTAAAAGCTTTTGCACAGCAAAGGAAACCATAAACAAGATAAAAAAACAACCTTCAGAATGGGAGAAAATGTTTGCAAACGAGTAAGTGGACAAAGGATTAATCTTTAAAATATACAAGGAGCTCATGCAGCTCAATATCAGAAGAACAACCAACTCAATCCAAAAATGGGCAGAAGACCTAAATAGACATTTCTCCAAAGAAGATATACAGGTCGCCAGCAAACACATGAAAGGATGCTTAACATCAGTAATCATTAGAGAAATGCAAATCAAAATTGCAATGAGGTGTCACCTCACACCAGTCAGAATGGCCATCATCAAAAAATCTACAAACAATAAATGCTGGAGAGGGTGTGGAGAAAAGGGCACCGTCTTGCACTGTTGGTGGGAATGTAAATTGATACAGCCACTATGGAGAACAGTACGGAGGTTCCTTAAAAAACTAAAAATAGAACCACCATACAACCCAGCAATCCCACTACTGGGCATATACCCTGAGACAACCATAATTCAAAAAGAGTCAGGTACCACAATGTTCACTGCAGCTCTGCTTACAATAGCCAGGACATGGAAGCAACCTAAGTGTCCATCAATAGATGAATGGATAAAGAAGGTGTGGCACATATATACAATGGAATATTATTCAGCCATGGAAAGCAATGAAATTGAGTTATTTGTAGTGAGGTGGAGGGACCTAGAGTCTGTCATACAGAGTGAAGTAAGTCAGAAAGAGAAAGACAAATACCGTATGCTAACACATATATATGGAATCTAGGGGAAAAAAAAGGTCCTGAAAAACCTAGGGGGAGGACAGGAGTAAAGATACAGACGTAGAGAATGGACTTCAGGATACGGGGAGGGGCAAGGGTAAGCTGGGACAAAGTGAGAGAAGTAGAACTGACATATATACACTACCAAATGTAAAATAGATAGCTAGTGGAAAGCAGCCACACAGCACAGGGAGATCAGCTCGGCACTTTGTGGCCACCTAGAGGGGTGGGATAGGGTGGGCGGGAGGGAGATCCACGAGGGAGGAGATATGGGGATATATGTATATGTATAGCTGCTTCACTTTGTTATACAGCAGAAACTAACACACTATTGTAAAGCAATTATACTCCAATAAAGATGTTAATAAATAAATATACAAGCTAAAAAAAAAAAAGAAGGATAAATGGAAAATTAGATTCCATAAATAAAGCATGAAAACTGCGTACCAGAATAACATTTAGTTCTTCTCTGTCTTATTAACAGGACCTATGCACTATAGTAAAGCTAATAGCAGTACCTATGGGAAGCCACTAATTTTTAAATTTAGGTCAAGATCCATAAGAATGAATGCTGAGTTTGAAACTGCCAAGCAACGCTGCCTTTTATAAAGCAAAAAGGGTTTTTATTGGTTTTACTGACATTGGCTAGAGTACATATTAAGCTGTTTAATAAGAACAATAAATGAGATAAAAAATGATAAGTAGAAAGTGATACAAAAACACCATTCTTATTATTGGTAGAATGCAACAGGATATAGCTATGCGATCATTTTAACGCCATAAATAAGTAAACAGGATGAATATATTTGGACACGAAAAGAAAGATGCTTAAAGAGAGGGTGGTGTTTACTGTTGAAAGACACTGATAAATTATCTCCTTACCCAAATCGCTGACTGCAACCACAGCCGTCCCACCGGGAGCAAAAGGATCATTGTGCTCTAATGTTTCCACCTAAACAAATTACACAAGTCATGACTCAGAGAGGCAACATTTTAGAGCTGAGACCACATTGCCACACCAAAGAAAATATTCTTTACAAACTCTAAATCAATTAGGAGCAAATGTTTACCCCTACTGATTTGCAAACTTATTAAACTGAAATGATACATATCATTTTCTAATCTTTTACTGTGAAACATAACATACATTCAGAAAAATATATGGAACATTATGTACAGTTTAATAAATAAGTATCAAGTGAACACCTATGCAATCACCTCCCAGGAAACTGCTAACATCTCAAAAGTCTTCATGTGTCCCGCTCCAATCACAATCCCATCCCTAATAATACAGAGACTTCCCATATGCCCTTTACTCACCTTCCTCTAATGTTAATGTGTGAGAGAGAAAGAGAGGGGGAGGCAAAGAGAGAGAACTTGAGTGAGGGAGAGTGCTTTCTGCTAAAAAAATTCAGCAGCTTTCAATAATAAGCCATGTAAATATCTGGATCAAATGGCAAGGGTGAGAGGCTACAAAGAGTGAGGACTTCACCAGAAGCCAGCAATTCTAAGTATTGAACTGTCTTCCTACTTTACTTTGTTTTTAAATCATAGTCAAACAAAATATATATTTAAGAAGATAACTGAACTAACTTTCTGGCATCAGGCTCTTTTTAAGAGGCCAGCCAAAAGCCTTGGCATACAGTTAGATAAAAGGGGCATGAAAAGAGTTTTGGAATATTTATCTCCTACTCTGACTCATGACTAGCAATGTCATCTGTATTACAGGATCTATTTCTAATCATCAAGAAATTGGGTATTAACAATTGAATGTCAAAGGATATTGGAGAGCTCAAGTAAAACATGTATTTGAAAAGACAGAAGCAATGCTAACTGGGACTTAAGAGTATATTCTCGTTTTATAAAACAGGACCCATTAAAACAAAACTACTAGCAGAAAGAAGTAAATACTAGTGATGTTTTCAGAACTGAAAATGATAGTACTTATTTTAACTGATGCTTATCTTAACTTACATTTTTATAAAATGAACATACTACCTTATACTCTGATTATCTGCTGAATGAATAAATAGCAATCAAGGGGGAAAAATATCAAGTTGGTCTGTATAGCAAAGTAACTCTCCATGGTTCCTAATATAATACTTAAAATGCCAGTGCGAGAGACAGTCACAGACATGATAACTAAAGTCACCAACTATTACTGCTTCTTCTCTTAACTGAGAGAAGGAAAAACTAACAGGCCTGATTTTTAACAATAGCTTGCAGATTTATGTACCATCACAGAGAGAAATAGAGAAAGTATGCCTACCTGTGCGTCAGGTTTTATTTCTATTCCTTTATCATACACTGTGCAACCAACCTAAAAGGCCACTGGGACAGCAAGGGGAACAGGATGGACTGTGCAGCCCATGAGGGAATAAGTGGCCACAAAACTCTTTATGTTATGTTCAGTTTGATAATTAGGCAATTTAGTACACAAAAGTAATTTTCATGACTAAAATACAGACGGTATAATTTTATAGAATTAATGTTCCAAAATCCTACAAAGTCACCTAATTTATCACTGAAATTCTCTCTTCTGCATCAGCCATCAACTCCCTCATTTCACAATATGACTTAGCACGTACACAGTAGCTACCACACACTAGCTAGAATAGTAGGAAATGGCACTTGTTTTTTTGGTTTGGTTTTTAAAATTATGTCCTTCTGAGAACAGAGACCATCCTTGAAGGAATAGGAAAGATTTGTGGGGAGAGATTCATGTCTGGAGGCATTAATAGAGGCCCGTTTGAAAAGAAGGAAGATGACAAAAAACAGGGGTTTGTAGCTAGGAAGAAATGAGTTTAAATTTTAGACTATAGTGGTGAAGACCTTAGATTTTGGTCAGATAGACCACGGTCTGAATTTAGTTGTATCACTTACTAACTTACACTTAACCTCTCATTTATTGATCTTTATCTTAAAATGAGGATGAAACATGAGCCTCATAAGATTACTGTGATGCTTAAATGAGGTAACACATGAAAAGAATTTAGCACCACGCCTAGAGCATAGAAGAGATTAGATAAAAGTAACTATTGTTATATTGACAATTTGGTGTTTAGTTTAGTTTTGAAGGGAGAAATTAAGAGCTGTCAGCAAGGGCATTTTTGCTTTCAAAACCTGGGGAGAAAAGGGAAAAAGTAAGTAGAATGAATGGTAGAAAAGTTTCACCAGGGAAGAGGAACAAAAGAAACTTGTTTATTTTTATTTGTTTTTGTTTGTTTGTTTTTGCGGTATGCGGGCCTCTCACTGTTGTGGCCTCTCCCATTGTGGAGCACAGGCTCTGGACGTGCAGGCTCAGCGGCCATGGCTCACGGGCCCAGCCGCTCTGCGGCATGTGGGATCTTCCCGGACTGGGGCACGAACCCGTGTCCCCTGCATTGGCAGGCGGACTCTCAGCCACTGCGCCACCAGGGAAGCCCAAAACTTGTTTATTTTTAAATGAGGAAGAGCTGCTTTGGCTTTCTTGCTCTTTAAACAATAAGAGTGGATAATGAGAGGCTAAAATAAGGTGAGAGGAAAAGAATTCAGGTTGCAGCCAATTTGAGAAAAATTTGGCAAATGGGCCCACACTGCAAACTAAGTGTTGTAGGAAAACAGAGTATCCAGTAGCCTGTGGAAACCACAAATATTTAGTTACAGAGGCATTTGCTTAGTTTTACATCAGTGGAAAAAACCAGCTGCTGGCCAAGTAGCTGAATATAGTACTGAATACTGTATTAGAATACAGTAAGGAAGTAATTCAAGAACACCAAAGTCTATTATCTTTAAAAGAATCAATTACTCTTTTAAGGAAGTTTTCTTAATCTAAGAGTATTAAAAGACAAAATTTTTGCTTCACATGCCTGTCAATCAACTGTTCCTTTCTAGGTCTGGTTTACTTACAGATGTGAAATATCCTGCCTCAAAAAATAAGCCTTCAAATAAAAAATTTAAAACAAACCAAACACGAAGAAAAGCAATTAAAAAGCCCTCCAAAACCATTCATAATTATTGAAATTGGGTGACAGATACATGGAAGTTAAAATATTTCATTATGTTACTCTATTTTGCATGTGTTTAAATATCCATAACATAAAGGTTTTGTTTTCAAAGCCTCCAGATAGATGATAAAGCACTTAGTTGTCTGAACTTAGTTAATTTTTCTGAGTCCTGGTGTCCTTATTATTAAAATAGGGACACCAACACCTACTTTGCAAGATTGATGTGAAGATTAGAAATTATGACTGTGAAGCACACAGAAGTACCGGGATCATAGTTCATGGTTATTAAATAGTAATTGTTGTTCTATGTATATGTTATCAAGAGAGTCTGACATTTAGTGGGAATTTATACTTCTTTACAAGAATAACACTCCAGATATGTCTGTAAAATAACAGAAATGATTTTATTTTTTTAAAAAAATCAATGCTGTTCCTTTTAAATTGATTTCATTATTTCAATAATGCATACCAAACATTTTTTAAAAGCTTTACTGAACACTGGTTTATGGATTGTTAATCATTTATTCTTAATATCCCCAATGGGATAAAATTTGGTCCTTTGAAGGGTGGACTTGATATTTGGATGACATGAGTTATTCTAGTCAATTCCAATGGGTGATCAAGGTGTGAAATACCAGTCTGAACCAAAAACTAGATGGGTTCAATGAGGCTGAAATTTTTATATGGTCCATCAGAAGTAATCTACAAGAGGATTCTTTCATCACTGTGTATTTCAAGAAACTCATTTGCAGACAGAATCCAAAAGATCCACTGTATACCCATTCTCTTAAAGACAAAATATACTTGGCCAATTAGTTCTTCACTTGTAACATATATGCCTGATGTGGAAGGAATAGGATTTACCAGGAAGGTGTCTGATTCTCATTCCCAGGAGTTAGTGTCAGTTTGGCAAATAATTTTCTTGTCTAGAGTACTGAATTATTTATATCCTTCAGATTTGAAAGATGACTCAAATAGTGTATGACTTTATAGGTAAATTGTTTTTATCATTTTTTTTCTACATTCGTCTCTTTCCCTACTTCTTCTCTGACCATTAAACCGAAGTTAACATATATTTATTGACCACTTAACCACAGTACAGGGAAGGCATGTGTGCTAAATGTTTTATAAGATATAGTTCCTACCCTCAAGGAATTTACTATCTAGCAATGATTAATAGTCTTGTTATTTCACTAGTTTTCTGCTCAATAAACTGTCTGCTCTTAAAAAAGAAAAAGAGAAACTCTTTCAGAACATCTGTTATCCATTCAACATTTTTTAACCCTCCTACTTACCAACGTATTACTGCTATTGCTGGCTGCACTGAAAGGGTCAGTACTTGAAGTGGCAAAAGGATCAGTAGAAGATTGCTTGAAGAAACAGTCAGATGCAAACGGATCTGAACCTTTGAAAGGATCACCTCCAAATGGATCTAAGAAAATACAACACAAATATGAGAGATTACAAAATTATTACTCTAAATTTCCTGTCACCAAAGGCAGGATAACTGACTTAATTAAAAGGCATTTTGAACTCCTGTAGAATCTAAGTTAGGTACTTTATGTTTTGACTACTTATTTGGTCAGAAAAAAGTACAAGCAGTTGCATCTAGTTAAATAGCTTTAATTAACATTCTTTCCTACTTGTTCATCATTCATTCAAAGCAAATCAGTAATTCCAACACTTACTACACAAATGTTGCCTATATGCTAGGATTAAATAATTCCTCTAAACTGGTGATTTTAATTTTGGGGGTGGGGACAGAATCACAGTTTCCTTTGTGGTTTTGATAAAAGACAGAGTCTTTCACCTAATAAACTTATTTTTTAATTAGCATATAATATCAAGTGATCCCATTTTGAGACCCTTATTCTATGCTATCATAACTAAAGAAACAACAAAAACTTCTAAATGTATTTCTCCCTCTGAGCTCAAGGGTAACAGCCAATAGTTTGGAACAGGTTTGGGAAGCATAACTAAATGGTACACAAGATTTGCTTTATTCTAATGCAAAAATCCCAGAGAAAGAATATCTTAAAAAGCTTAACACTCAGTAATTCTTTAAGATCTTTACTCTTCCCCCATTCATTCAAATAGGCTTTAATCTTAGGAAAACAAAAGTTCTAAACCCTGTAAGAATGTAGATCATTTTGTTTATTTAATCCTTGGCGAATAAGGAGAAATCAGTGTAAAAGCATCGAAGTACAAGCACTAATATCTTTTTTTTATAAAGTACAGCTAACAGTTTATTAAGCAAATTCACAAGTATCTACCACTTTTTCTCTGAAAATGCCAGGCACATACAACATCTTAGTGAGGGCTTGGGTCAATTTAAAAACTGAATAAAAAGGAAGTCCATTTCCTATAACTACCCAACTGTGAGATCTCATTCCTAAATATACATAAGCTTATAATTAAGTAGAATCAAGTTAAAGCTAAGAAGGACCTCAATAATATACTAACCAATTTTCCCAAAAGGATCATCCTTGAAAGGATCATCTGTGATAAAATAAATAAGCAGAAATCAAAATCACAATATTCACTGTTGTGGCACCATTACTTAAAGGATAACTTTAAAACAAAAGCAAAGTTTCTTAAAGCAAAGTTTGTTTCATTAACTCTACCTCAAAGTAGATAAAACAATGAATGCCATCCACCTTTAGGAAATATTTTTTAAAAGTAATAAGTAAGGGCAGAACATCAATACACCTCATAAAAGAGACAAATCTGAATTGAGTCAACTATACTTACCTCCTGACCACAAGGTCAGGTTACAGATGGAGGGGAAAAGACAGGCATGACAGCAAGAATTTTACTAATAAAATCTCTACTTTTCAATGGATTACTGGATAGGTATTACCATCAACACTTTAGAAACAAAGACACTAAGTTTCACTGAGGTAAAAAAAAAAAAAAAAAATGCTTATAGAATTGAAGAGTCTAGAAGTAAATCCTTACACGTTTATTGTCATTTGATTTTTGACAAGAGTTCCAAGACAACTCAATGGGGTTAAAGAATTGTCTTTTCAACAAATGGTGCTGGGACACTGAATATCCACATGCAAAAGAATATAGTTGGACCCCTATCTCACACCATATACAAAATTAACTCAAAATGGATCAAATACCTAAATATAACAGCTAAAACTATAAAGCTCTTAGCAGAAAAAGTAAATCTTCATGACTTTGGACCTTAGATATGAAATCAAAAGCACGAGTGAAAAAAATTTTTTAAATAGGTAAGTTAGACTTCATCAAAATTAAGACAACACTGAACACAAGAAAATAGTTGCAAAGCATATGCTTGATAAGGGATTTATATTCAGAATATGTAAAGAACTCTTACAAATCAACAATAAAAAGACAAACAACCCAATTTAAAAAAGGGCAAATGATCTGAATAAATGTTTCTCCAAAGAAGATATATGGATGGTCAATAACCACAAAGAAAGATGTTCAACAATGTTACTCACTAAGGAAATAAAAATCAAACCCAAATACGATACCATTTCACACTCACTACAATGGCTATAATCAAAAGGATAGACAGTGACAAGTGCTGACAAAGATATGGAGAAACTGCAACCCACATACAATACTGGTGGGAATATATAATGGTACAGACACTTTGGAAAACAGTTTGGCAGTTCCTCAAATGATTAAATAGAGTACTATGATCTGATATATACCCCGGAGAAATGCAAACATATATCCACACAAAAACTTGTATATAAATGTTCAAGATAGCATTATTCAAAAGAGTCAAAAAAGTGGAAACAACCCAAATGTCCATCAACCAATGAATAAGTAAAACGTGGTATATCCATCCAATGTAATAATATTCATCGATAAAAAGAAATGAGATATTGAACCATACTACAACATGAGTAACCCTTGAAAATATTAGGCTAAATGAAAGAAGCCAGACATAAACATGTATTGTGTAATTCCACAAATATGCACATCTACAGAGACAGAAAGTAGATTAGTGGTTGCCTAGAGCTGGGGATAGGGGAATGGGAAGTGACTTATAATGTGTATGGAGTTGCTCTATGGGGTGATAAAAAATGTTCCAAAATTAGATTTTAGTGAGGATTATACAACTCTGTGAATGTACTCAAACAATTTAATTGTATACTTTAAATGCTCAATTTATATATCTTTTATCACTTTATCAATAAGGAAGTTTTTTTAAAAAGAGTTCTAATTTCTAGGCTTATTTCTGCCATGACTCTAAACAAATTATTCCATTTAGGCACCTCAGTTTCCCATCTTTAAAATTGACCTATCAGTTTCACAAGGTAAGTTTGGAAATAAGTAAAAAGCAAAAAGAACTTTGAAACAAATGGTATTTAACGTAGTTTACAATGACATCAGACATTTTAATTTATTAAACTCATATTTCTTCAATAAGACTGTAGGCACCTTAAGGGCAGTGATCGGGCTACTAACTACTACAATTTCCACTCTTTTAAAAGCATGATGTTGGCACTTTTGGTAATTAATTGCCGGTTGACTTAAGAGTGCCCAATCTCCTCTCTTTCTTTGGGCTCCTATTCTGAAGAAGAAACATACTCTTAATTAGGGGTCCCTGAGACATAAGCAAAGGCTTAGTTCCAGGACTTAGTTGCCTGAAGGGGACAAATACTAAAATCTGACTATATAAAACCTCACTCTCCCTTTTACTTTTGTTATAACGAGTAGGCTCTCAAAACTAAAGCCCAAATTCCTATACAGCTTATGTATTAAAACCCTTTTTGGTAAATCTGTAATATAAATATAAGAGTACTTACTGCCAACAAAAGGATCAGACTGGAAAAAATCCAAGTTTGAATCTGCAACTGGATTTGTCAGTGAACTTGATTCTACATTAAATGGATCTTCCTAAAAATAATTTTAAATTAAAAAAAAAGTTTTAGAAACCAATGTTTTAAAAGGTAACATTTAAAAATAAAATAACATGTTTGAAAAATCAACTGATGGTAACATAAATATTTTTGTGGTCATAAAGTCCACTTAACACATTTTTCTCTTTCCTTAGACTAAAATAGTGTACAGCCCATCTTGAGAAGACAGTGATAAAAACATTTAATTATAAAATTATTTTTACCTCTTTTGAATGTCTGTCACTATTAAATTCAGGACAAACTTTTTCCTTAACAACTGTAGTCACCACTTCGTTTTCATCAGTCACACCAGAAGGCGGTATTTCAGGACTGCTTCTTGCCTACAAAATATTAATTCTTCATAGACTTACAATGTATTTTCTACTTGGCAGGAGAAACTGACAAAGAATAGTCAAAAATTACTAAAAAATTTTAAAAGACAAGCAGAACATATTCAGTGAATGACTTCTCCCATAATCTTTCTTAAGAAAATGGTATTACCAAGCATCATAGCCACTCAAGGCCAGAAAACTTCAGGTCTTTCTTAACTACTTCCCTTTGGTCATCCCCCAGCTATATTCCAAGTCTTGCTGAGTCTACCTCCTATCTCTTAAATCCTTCCTTTCTTCTCCATCCTCACTGTCACTATCATTCATTTGCAGTATCATCATTTCTGGTCCGTGTTACTGTAGTAATAACCTTCCAACTGCCTTCTGCCTCCAATATGTGTCCTTCCTATCTACCTTCTTATGGTAGCCAAAGCAATAGATATAAAATGTGAATCTGATCATGACTCTCTGGTTAAAAGTCCTTCAATGGCTTCCCGTTGTTTTCTGGATCTAAATTTCTGATCTAAGAAGTGCAAAGGGCAATCTCCATTTCATACCACCCTATGTCTTTGAAGGATAACCTAGTAATCTCCATTCTGTGCTTAAAAAAATATTGTATAATATATCCAAGACTGCACTGTCAAAATAATATTAAGTCTGTTAATTTTACATCCTTAATATCTCTCAAATTTGTATTCTTCTCATCATCATCCCTCCTGTTACTGGTTAAGTCTAGGTTAAAACAATTCTCAAACAGACCATTCCAACAGTCTCTTACCATACGGCTGTGTCCAGTCCTACTCTTCAATCTATTATCCACTTTTTTTTTGGCTGCATCACTCGGCTTATAGGATCTTAGTTCCCTGACCTGGACTTGAACCTGGGCCACGGCAGTGAAAGCGCCAAGTCCTAACCACTGGACCAAACAGGGAATTCCCTAACCACATTTTTAAAAAGGTAAACTCAATCCTGTCACCTCTTGCTTAAAAATTCTTCAATAGCTACTCACTGTAGTAAGATGAATTCCCCAATGCTTCAAGATGAATCCAAATTTCTTACTCTCTGGTCCTTTCTGACCTACAAGTGGTCATTTTTATCTAGGTACACATCATAATCACCCATGGAATTTGTTTTTAAAATATATGTACCTGGCTTCAACCCAGAAACTCTAGTTCAACAAGTTTGAAGTGGGGCACAGACATCTCTATCTTGATAAAAAGTACAGAGGTAATGCAGGTAACCCCCTAGGAGAGAGCCTCATCTCCTACCAATACATTCCCCACCATCACAAAATATCCTCCAAAAACTTCTCATGATCCTGTGCAGAATGTTTTCTCCCATTTCATACCTATGCTAATGCTGTTTCCTCTGCTAGGAATGTACTACCTTCTCTGTTGCTTAACCCCTTCTCACTTCAATGGCCACTTGTAAAGCTTCCCTATGACATCTTCTCTGAGCCTCCTCCAAGCTATCCTACCTGAATATCCTATGCTTGCTTTATCACAGCCTTTTAACACAGTGTTACATGACTAGACTGTGTGCAGCTTGAAGACGGGGTTAAAGGTCTTTTGTCTCTGTAGCTCTCGTACATAACAGCAGCACTCTTGCATTAGTTGGTGTTCTCCAAAAAAACCAGTAAATAAATGTCCTCAATGTTATGAAATAAAGAATTACTTTCAGCTTTGGGCAAGAGTACTTAAAAACTATTTTTAAAAGTTACTATCTATAGAACTACTATTCTGAAAACATGCTCTATAACAATAGATCAGTTAAAATTATATTTCTACACTAGTTAAAACTGTTAGAACCCATTCTCCGCCTCTCAACTGTCTCCGATGAGGCAAGGCCACATATTTACATCAGGTATGATGTCAACAAAACTTCGATCTAAATTAATTGTTTTTTTCTGAAGTTGATTATGAAATTTAAGGAACTGTTAGACTCACTGGAGACTCCTGGTGTATGGACTCAGACTCTAGGTTGCTCTGGCCTTCAGTGTGCTCATTAAGATTGGCTGTTTCACTGCTGCTGGTGCTGAGACTGCAATAATCTGCGCCATTCACAAGAATGCTGTGTGGACTACTGCACCAATTTAATTGATTATTATGGTTTTCCAGCTCTTTCATTTCCATCAGCTTCATTTGCATCTATCAACACAAAGTAGAAATACAAAACAGAATTTATTAATAGAAAGACATGTAATGTAAAAATAACTATATACTTAGACTTGGTCAAGGATAAATTTGCTTCCATTAAGGAATGCAGCATGACTTAGTAATCCATCCCAGCAAGTTCTCCTCTTGAAATTCCAATATATATGGATTTGCTTTTTGTACATCTTCTGACGCTCTAAGAATTTTAATTCAAATATCTGCAAGTTGGCAGTCCTTTATAATATAATTAGAAAAAAGGTCAGGGTACTAGGAAAAAGATAGCACAGTGGCAGAGCAAGAGAAGATTTTGTGATGAAGCTTTAGGAGAGAGAAAGGAAGATGAGGGAGAGTACACAAGACTTTGGAGCCATCCATACTCCTATTGGGAAGAAGAGAAGTGAAGACAGAGGTGAAATAAGCTAGTGTTCTATCCTGTGGCATTACTTATTAATGGGCTAGAGCCCTAGGAAGTAGTCTCTAAATCTAAGGTATGCCAAACAGGTTAAATAAAGGACTTTTTTTTATCTCAATAGCCAAGTGACTTTATACACCTGGGACAACAGTGGGACAAAAAATGGTATGCAATAAATTGTAATATATATAAAAAGAAAAATGTGGGGCACCAGAGGAAGGAAAAAATGCTTATTTATACCAACGTCTACAATAAAAACAAATTTACATATACCTCAAAGAAACTGATAGCAGAATCAAAACTGTTTCTAGTGAAAAGGAATAATAAAAGGAATTTTACTGAATAGCACCCATTTTCACAAAAAATATACATTTTTAAATTATATTGGAGTCCTCTTTATTAGCATGTTATATTTTTTGTTTTTAGCAAATATAAAAATTACCTATTGACATTTTGTAAATCAAGGCTCTGTTCCCTAATCTTATTCCCCTAACATTCCCCATAAGGTTTTTAAGTTGCTCAATTTGGAATCTGTAATTTACCAAAGGTCTTTTCAGGGTCATAACCTGGGAAAAGAACATCTGGACTGGGAGACAGATGTAAATCTAGCTCTATCACCTTCTAGTTAAGTGATCTTAGTCAAAGTAACCTCTCCAAGCCTCCATTTCTTAATCCATAAAGGTAGTAAGAACTATCTCCATAGATGAATGTTAAGTGGAGCAAGATAGATTTGAAAGAACTCTGTAAAATGTAAAGGCCTGGGCTTCCCTGGTGGCGCAGTGGTTGAGAGTCCGCCTGCCGATGCAGGGGACACGGGTTCGCACCCTGGTCTGGGAAGATTCCACATGCCGCGGAGCGGCTGGGCCCGTGAGCCATGGCCGCTGAGCCTGCACGTCCGGAGCCTGTGCTCCGCAACGGGAGAGGCCACAACAGTGAGAGGCCCGCGTACCGCAAAAAAAAAAAAAAAAAAAGTAAAGCCCTATGTAAAAGATGGACAATGTGTGTAAAAGTGCCTGGCACACTGCATTTCTCACTATTATAGCAATTAAATATTCCTGTTCCTTTTCCACTAATTCACTCTATTTTTAAAAAGATAAAGACTTGAGCCTGAGGGTAGAGACCACAATTTTTGTTACCAACTTTGTATCTCCAACATCTAGGACAATGATGCATACTGTAAGTGCTTAATATATGTTCACTGAAAAACGCAAATATTATGCTTATAAATTTAAACAGTGGGCATCAGTAAGCATATATGTACATATCTACCAAACTGCACTGTATTTAGGATTTAAACTAACAATCCAAAAATACTACATATTTATTAATCCACAGCATAGGCCTTGTATATTCCTAGTGTTACAGAGCAGTGGCTTATAAACTTACTTTTACTTTAATCCATAGAAAGAAATAGATTCCCTGACCCAGTAAATATATATGTTTATATATGTCTCTCTGTGTGTATTTATATACATAAACACACATATATAGATGCATACATCATATATATAATTATACACACACACACGCACATACAGTGGTAAAACAAGTTCCATGAAGTAATACTTACCCTTACTGCATATAATGCATGCTGATATTTCCTGTTTTCCGTTCTTTCATTTAAAAAATTTATCATGACCATTAAATCAATTTTAATGCCCACTACTACCTTGCAGTATAAGATTTAAAAATTAATACTAAAATAATACCCATCATACAGATGAAACAGTAGGGTGAAATACTTGCCTATCAGAAAGTTCTGTTTAGGACAGTTTGTTCCTTATAGTTATTTCTGAGACAATCAATAGAATCGTGAACACAACTAGGCTTTCCTGTGTCTGGTTCTCCCATGCACCTGTCACTAAGCCTTACTCTCTATGTAAACTTAGAGGATACAGAAAAAAAAAAAAATCACACAACTAACACAAGCTCTTTGCAAATTGTGCAAGAAAAGTACAATAAACATTTAGAGTGCCAGAAATACTTGGATAAATAGTATATATTGTATAAGTAAGTTACACAGAGTTAAGGTCAAAGGTTCTTTGTTTTCTTGCAAATACAAGCTAAGAAGTAAAAATAAAAATTCAGCAAGTCAGAAAATTTTTCTTTAGTTATTTCTTTTCCCAAAAAAGCTATAGTTAAGCTTTCAAGAGCAACTTCTTTTTTATAGGCCCTCTGTGGAAAGACATATAGTCACTGAGTCAAGTGTAACAGTTTGGTATGTTTATTCTTAAGGTTTGGAGATCAGACACAAGGATCTAATTCTTTTCACAGGTACCAAATATATTCTGGCACACTTGGTAGTACAGCCTGCTGAAACTATTTTCCATGCTCAAAAACACTGTTTTATTTTCTCTCTGATAATTTATAATATCCAGAGTCCTTTCTATTTTTCTCATTTATGCTCCTTCCTTTGAAAGAAATCCTCTTGCAAAAAAGTCAAAGAAAAGAAAATGAAAAGACAAGCCAGAGACTGGGAGAAACTATTTGCAAATCAATTGACTATCTGATAAAGGACTTATCTCCAGAATACATATATATTTTTAAAAACACTTATAATTTAATAATAAGAAGAACCCATTTTTAAAAAATGGGCAAGGGACTTAAACAGATGTTTCATCCAGAAGGATATACAAATGGCTAATAAGCACATGAAAAGATGATCAACATCTCTAGTCATAAGAGAATTACGAATTAAAAACTATGAAGTACCACTTTACATCTACAGGAATGACTACAATCAAAAAGACAATAAGTGTTGGTAAGAATGTGGAGAAACTTGGAACCCTCATACACTGCTAGGGGGAACATAAAATGGTACAGCCACTTTGGAAAAGTTTGGCAATTTAAAGTTAAAAAAAAAAGTTTAACATAACTTTACAATATAAACAACTTTCATATCCAAGAGAAATGAAGACATATGTCCACACAAACAATTGTATGCAAATACAAAATTTAAAGCAGCATTATTTGTAATAGTCAACAAGTGGAAAGGATCCAAATGCCCATTAATTGATGAATGGGTAAACAAAATACCTTATACAATGGACTATAATATTGTTACATGCTACAACATGGATGGGCCTCAAAAACATTATGCTAAGTGAAAGAAACCACATGAGAAAGACCACACAGTGCTTGATTTTCTCTATGTGAAATGTTCAGAAAAAGCAAATTTATAGAAGCAAAACATAGATTAGTAGTTACCTAGGGGTAAGAGTGGGGACTGACTATAAATGGGCACAAGGATCTTTTGGGAGTGATGGAAATGCTCTAAAACTGGATTGGGATGTTTGAGCAACTCTAAATTTACTGAAAATCACTGAATTGGATCCTTAAAACTGGTTAATTTTGTTTTTGGATCTTACACAGAACTCTGGGTTCAAAAATCAGTACTTGGACTTTGCATTTTAGCCCAGAAGGGCCACCCAAGTGACATTTCCAGGGAACAGAATCAACTTCCAGTAAATCAGCAAGCTTCCACCACAAATGGAAATATTCAAATGAATATTTATAAGAAAAAATTGAAGGTATACTGGAAAGACAATGTTTTTTTATTGTTGAAATGCCTACTGCTTCAAGCTAACAGTTTAAACTAAAAATCAGGATGTTGTTGGGTGGGGAGAGTAACGAACATTTTATGAGTGACTGTGCAATCATGTTTGTTATTACTGAAGGAAAAAAGAAAAGGAAACACCGCCCAGTGCACCGTGTTCATTTCGATTTCCAATGACAGAGACTGTCGTGGTGTTTGGTGGCAGAGTAGAAAGAGCACTGAAAAAACTGGTTAATTTTATGGTCTATAAATTATACTTTAAACAACAGTTTTTTTTTAAACTCAAAGAAAACTATTTTAAAGACTGTCCATTTATCTGGTATCATTCCCACTAGGATGACTTTCTTTTGGGTTTCCTACCTGTTTATTGAGTACCTACACTGGGACAAGAACTGTGCTAAATGTTAGGATAAAAATGTATGTTTCTAGACCTAAAAGCTCCATCTACTGAGGGAGACAGACACATAAACAAATGTGCAGGGGGAAATGTTATGATTGCTATAACAGAAGTACAATGTCCAATAAAGGCAGGGTTCAGAAAATCCCACAAAGAAATAAGAGGTTAAGCTATGTCTTGCAAGATGAGTGAGCAGGTATTCACCTGCCAGGCAAGAGGGGGGAGGGAAGCATATCAAGGGGAAGAACTTCATTATGTATAATAATTAAGTGACCAGGTTTTAGAAGATCTGAATCTTAGGCTGTGGCTCTTTTGAAGGCTATGTAACCATAGGCAAGTTACTTAACCTTCCTTGGCTTCAATTTGTTCAAATTCAAAATGAAAGGAATGGGCTACATTATCTCTATGCACATCTAACCATCTTACCATCATTCTATAAAATATTATTCTCCATTTAGGGAAGTCAAGAAATAGCATGGCGAAGGATCTATATTCTTGATCTACCATAACACTGCATATTTATCTATATAAAGAACAATTTCCTAATTACAAAAAATACAGGTCTCTAAATGAGCAAAACTGATTTTAAGAATCCCAAAAGGGAAGGCACTGGGTTATTATTTATAAAAATAAGCAACACATACTGAGCACTTATTTACCAAACACTGTGCTCAAATGTCTCACTGGTTTTGCCTCACTGAAACTTTACAAGCAGCTCTAGGAGGTAGAGAGGTACTGTTAATTCTCCAATTTTATTTATTTTTTAAAATTTGGCCATGCCACACAGCTTACGGGGATCTCTTAGTTCCCCGACCAGGGGTTAAACCTGGGCCCTTGGCAGTGAAAGGGCAGAGTCCTAACCACTCGACCACCAGAAAATTCCCAATTCTCCAATTTTTTTTAAAAAATAAATTTATTTTTGGCTGCGTTGGGTCTTCATTGCTGAGCGTGGGCTTTCTCTAGTTGCGGCGAGTGGGGGTTACTCTTCGTTGCAGTGCACGGGTTTCTCACTGCAGTGGCTTCTCTTGCTGTGGAGCAGGGGCTCTAGGCACGTGGGCTTCAGTAGTTGTGGCATGTGGGCTCAGTAGTTGTGGCTCGCGGGCTCTAGAGTGCAGGCTCAGTAGTTGTGGCGCATGGGCTTAGTTGCTCCACGGCATGTGGATCTTCCTGGACCAGGGCTTGAACCTGTGTTCCCTGCGTTGGCAGGTGGATTCTTAACCACTGCGCCACCAGGCAAGTCCCCCCAGTCCTCCAATTTTAAAGATGAGGAATCTGATACTGAGAAGATTGAGGCAGTAAGTGGCAGAGCCAGCATTTAAACCTAAACCATCTAACTACAAATCCTGCACACTCAACCAGACTCCAGTGATAACCATAAGATGTACAAGATACGTGAGAGTTTTAACTTATGACAGGTGACAAGAAGCCTATTCATACAAAATGACTGAAAATGAAAAATAAACTAGGCAGAGGGAGAAGAAGCAGATAGAGAAAATATTATTTACTAAAAGGGTATGTGAGTGCCCATTTGAGTGTATTTTTCACTGCCACAAAGACTTACTGAACTTATTTCCTGCTGTGAATCTTGCAGGTGCTGCTGAAGAGGGCCCAGCTGGGCCTTCCCTGACTCCACACTCTCCTCCAACTCTGCTGTTTCTTGCTGTAGGCGATTCAGCTCTTCCCTAGCTTTGGCCAGCTCTTCTTCATAAGTGGAGATCTGTGATTCTTGACTAGTTAATTCAGCTTTCAGGGATGAGATCTATAACATGGAGGTGAATGAGAAGAAAGGGGGATTAAAAAAAGAAATGTCATTAAAATATTCCATAATGCATTAGGTTTATTTGTTTAGTTTACTATTTTGGTGGTTTTTTAATGTATTTTTTGTAGAGAAGGGCAATCAGGGGACTGACAGAGGAGAGTGGAAGGCATAGGTACCATACCTCCAACTAAAATTTGGAAAAAAAAAATATGAAGTGTCCTACTTCCCCTGTAATTTCTGGATGAAACATGCCCCATCTCCTTCAATTCCCTGAACTTCATGTTGACTAGACTGCCATCTAACAATAAAAGCAACAAGAAACAGAGAATGTTTCCATCTTAAGCCAGCAAAAGCAACTAAGGTATAGATACAGGCAGCAGTAAACCGCCAGACTTTACCAGCTGGGCCTCCTCAGCACACTTCTTCCTGACTTCCTGCAGTTGCTCCTCCAGCTGAGCTTTCTGCTCATCCAGCCCATCAAGGAGTTCCTGTACTTGCTGTTTCTGGGCCTGCAGTTTTTGCAGATTAGTATTCTCCCTTTGAACTTCATCTTGAAGATCCTGAAATACAGGGAAATTAACGTATTTATTATCTTTGGAGGCAGGGGAAGGCTAACAATTTATAAAAGCCTATCTTAAGGGAAAGTAAAGTCTCATCTTATTAAGTACATTGTGTTGATGGATTGGAGGATTCATAGCTTTAAATACAGTCTTTACTTGAGGACTTCTTCCCTAGATTCCAGATTTAGAAATTCAATTCGCTTACTCAAATCCATCCTTGGATGTCTGATGGGCTTCTCTAACATATCAAAAACAGAACTCATGGCATTTCCCCCACCCCATCTGCTTTATCCTCCATCTTCCCCCCTCTCAGTTTCTCTGGCCAAAAAATATAGCATCTTCTCTGACTCTTCTCTTTCTCTCACATCTCATCTCCAATCTGTCAGAAATTTTTTGCTCCTTCCTTCAAAATATACTTAAAAAACTGGCCACGTTTTTCTTCAACCTTGGTCCCAGTCACTTTTCTCTCTCTCCTAGACTGCTGCCTTCTAATTGGTTTCCCTTCTTCCATGCATGCTACCTTTCAGTTTATTTTCAGCACAGCAGCCACTGTTAAAAACCTACGTCAGATGATGTCACTCCTCTACGTAAAACTCTGCACTGACTTCCCATCTCCCTTACTGTAAAAACCCAAGTCTTTACAATGGCCCCACGTGATCCCATCTCCCGCTTCATTTCCTACTGCTCTCTCCCTTGCCCACTCTATTTCAGCCACACTGGCCTTACTGTTGCTTCTCAAACATGTCAGATATGCTCCCTTCTCGGGATCTTTCACTGATTATTCCCTCTTCCTAGAAAGTTCTTCCCCCAAGTATCCACATGCCTCAATCCCCCATCTCTTTGAAGTCTTTGCTCAACTGTTAACTTCTCAGTGAGGCCTTCCTCACCATCACCCACCACCATCTCCCTCCACTGATTCTCCTTCATATACAGCATATAATTTTATTTATTTTCTAGAAGAGCTTTTATTGAGATAATTTACATATCATACAATTCACCCATTTAAAGTCAATGGTTTTTAGTATATTTTACAGAGTTGTGGAACCATGACCACAACAATTTTAGAACATTTTTGTCACTGCAAAAAGAAACCCCATACCCGTTAGCAAGTCACTCCCTATTTCCCTCCTAATCACCCCAGCCCTAGGCAACCACCAATCTACTTTTTATCTCTATAGCTTTGTCTGTTCTAGATATTTTATATGAATGGACTCATACAACGTGTTTTTTTGTGACTGGCTTCTTTGCGACTTAGCATGTTTTCAAGTTGCATCTGAGTTGGCATAAAATAATTAAATAGCTTTATGAGATATAATTTATACAACCATAAAAGGTGCCCATTGTAAGTATACAACTCAGTGAGTTTTAGTAAATATATACAGTTGTGCAATGATCACCACAATTCAGTTTTATAACACTTCCACAACCTAAAAAGTTCCTTCATACCATTTAGGAGTCAATTCTCATTCCCATTTCAAGCTCCAGGCAACCAGTGACCTGCTTTCTGTTGCTATAATTTTACCTTTTATGACATTTCATATAAATAGAATCATATAATATGTAGTCTATGGTAATGTGTAGTCTACTGTATTCTTTCTTTTTTGTTCTGTAGTCTACTGTATTCTTATACCCAGTATATTTTGAGATTCATCCATGTTACTGCATGTATACATAGTTTGTTCCTTTTTATTGCTTAGTAGTTTTCCATTGTATGGATATACTTTTGATGGACATTTAGACTGATCCTAGTTTTGGCTACTATGAGTAATAGAACGTATCTCCTTCTATTAGAATGTAAGCTCCATGAGTCCAGGGATATTTGCTAATTTTGTTCACTGCTATATTCCCAGTTCCCAGTATACAAGAGGTACTCCATTACTATTTAGTGAATGATGAGTAACACAGTAAAGACGTTAATTCTCTCCTAATTAATCTATATACTCCAATGAAAATCCTAACAAGATTTTCCAAGGAACCTGAAAAGCTCTGGAAGAACATATTCTAAAAATTATTTGGAAGAACAAAGAAAAAAACCAAAAACAGCATTATAAAATGTAAAAAGGACTTACCCTATAAGATATTATGAATTACTGGAAAGCTAAGATAACTACGACAGCTTGGTTTGATGCAAGGATAGACAAACAGATCAAAGGAAGAGAAAACAGAACTTAGACACAGATCTAGATATATAAAGAAAAAATGATGAGAAGGCATGACATTAAAATTGACTGGAGGAAAAGAGAACTAACTATTCAGTAAATGATGCTGGGCATACCCGAATGGCAAGAAGAAAAAAATTATAAGTCTCTAAATCATACCAAACAGAAAAATTAATTCCAGGTATACTACAGACCTAATGTGAAAGACAAAACTTTAAAATGTGCAGAAGAAAATACAGATCTCAGTGTAAGAAAATTTCTTAAAACAAAAAAAGATAAACCATTTTGAAAATGACATGTTTATTTATTCATCTATGTGCTAGATCTTATGCTTAATGATAAAGGATACAGAGATTAGGGGCTTCCCTGGTGGTGCAGTGGTTAAGAATCCGCCTGCCAATGCAGGGGACACAGGTTCGAGCCCCGGTCCAGGAAGATTCCACATGCTGTAGAGCAACTAGGCCCGTGCACCACAACTACCGAGCCTGCACTCTAGAGCCCACGCACCACAACTACTGAAGCCCGTGCGCCTGGAGCCCATGCTCAGCAACAAGAGAAGCCAGCGCACTGCAACAAAGAGTAGCCCCCGCTCACCACAATTAGAGAAAGCCTGCGTGCAGCAACAAAGACCCAACACAGCCAAAAATAATAAATAAATAAATTTATTAAAAAAAACAAAACGGATACAGATTTAAAAAAAATACAGTGGGAATCTCTGTACAAGGGAGAGTTGAGAGACAGATGAATGCAACCTTGCCATTACCATTACCACCATGAAACACAGCAGCCAAGATGGCCAAATTTACATATCCTCTGACAATTGGGGTTCCTCATTTGAACCAGAGAAGATCATTTGAATGACTATTTTCCCAATTCTCTGAAGAATGGTAAATTACTAGTACCACTGCAGATGCACAGGAGAGAGGTTAATTCATTATATACAAAGGATTCCATAGGAAATTAGGACTTGATTGTCTCCTGATTGTCTCCAGGAACCACGGGTGAGAAAGAATGGATTGATAACTCCTAAGGCATGTGTCTGCACGAGGTGGGCAGAGATCTCGAAGAGAGTGAAGTAAAATTGTGAACACAAGTTTCTAAAAGTAACAATATCCTTTAAATAACATACTATTCAAAGACCCCAATGATCATTCATCAGAATAAGAATCTAAGAAAATAGAAGAAAAACTTATCAGAAGGTCTCTGAATGATTGCATGACTTATACAAGATAGCATCATCAACATGATAGCAAACATTTTCAATGGCCCTTACATTGTGCTAGGTACTGTTACACTCATTTACACCCCATATGACAAATCTATGAGGTAGATACTATTATTCACATTTTCACATGAGAAAACTGAGGCACAGATGAGCAAGTAACTTGTTCAAAGATACAATTAAGCAAGTGATAAATTCAAACTAGGTTTTTAAAAAATTTTTTATTGGAGTATAGTTGCTTTACAATATTGTGTTAGTTTATACTGTACAGCAAAGTAAATCAGCTATACATATACACACATCCCCTCTTTTTTTGGATTTCCTTCTCATTTAGGTCACCACAGAGCATTGAGTAGAGTTCCCTGTGCAATACAGTAGGTTCTCATTTCTCCTTCCAGAGTCTGAGCTCTGCTATATGCTATGCTACACACTGTCTGTAGACTAAATGTTTCACACATGTGCCACTATTTTTCAAATATATGCAGATGCTTCTGTGATTAAATAAGACACTGAACAATGTTTTTAATAATTGCTTTTTAACTTATATTTTCTCAACCAACTGATCAATTTAAAAGTACAACTACTACCATGCTGCTTTCCTTAAAAAATTCCCTTAAAAGAGCCAACACAATGGATGATCAATGAAAGACTCTTCTTGGGCTAACATTCCACGAGTCTAGGTGATTACAGATTCATAATGGTGAGCTCTGCTAGTACTTTATTATTAATTTAGCAGCATGCCTAAATTTTTTTTTAATGCCTAAATTTTTAACCTTGCTTACACTGTTAACCAATCCACACTCAAAATGGAGATACACCTTTAGATATGCACCTCACATTGGCTCTCAATAGATACATACTAGTTTTCATTGTCCCTTTCCTGATTCATAATTTATTTTGCCTTTGTTTCTTCCTATTCCAAATGTCTAACTTTCTTTAAAAAATAACTCATTGCAAAGGAGATTTCTTTAATCACTCTGCTATTTCAAAAATATGCGATGGTTCCCTCTTATCTATAGGATAAAGTAAAACAGGCTACAAGATACCTTAGAACCTTCAATTCTGGGCCCAACATTATCCTTCCTCTTTTACTACCCTCTTTTCTTCCTGGTCACCTGTGCCCCATCCTCAATAGACCCTCTTTCTCCAACAGACAATATACTTCAATGTCCGTGTGCCTTTCCTACACCATCTGCTCTGCCTTGAATGCCCTTCCACACCATTGCTATCTGGAAGCTCACTTTTCATTCTTCAAGGCCCAGCCAAATTTAATGTCCTCTGACCCACCTTGAAGTTCCTTTACCTGTGCTCTTACAGCAGTTTGTACCTAACCTCTATTATGACACTTACTACACTGTATTATAGTTACCTCTAAATAATAACCTGCTGAAGGACAGAGCCAATGCCTCATCTTTCTCAGAGGTTCCACAATCTAGTACAATACCTCGCACATTCCAGACGATTAATTAGGCAATGATTCGTAACTATCACAAGGATTCTAGTATCTGGGAGAAACTAGTGGGAAACGTGCCTGAGGCTGACAGAAAGGGCTTTATGTTCTTTCAACATACTATGGGAAAGCTTCACTCTGCATTTAAACTATAGCAAAATATTAAAACTAGCCTCTAACTGACCTATAATAAATGCATTTTGTTAAATTAAAATAATATCTAAATTTCTATACTGATTCAATATTTGTACAGTCAATAGACCAAGACTGATTTGACATTTAAAATTTCCAGGGGGGCTTCCCTGGTGGTGCAGTGGTTGAGAGTCTGCCTGCCGATGCAGGAGACACGGGTTCGTGCCCCGGTCCGGGAAGATACCACATGCCGCGGAGCAGCTGGGCCCATGAGCCATGGCCGCTGAGCATGCACGTCCGGAGCCTGTGCTCCGCAACGGGAGAGGCCACAACAGTGAGAGGCCCGCGTACCGCAAAAAAAAAAAAAAAAAAAAAAAAAAAATTTCCAGGGACTTTCCTGGCGGTCCAGTGGTTAAGACTCCATACTTCCAATGCAGGGGACCCGGGTTCAACTCCTAGTCGGGGAATTAAGATCCCACATCCCACGTGGCACAGCCAAAAAGTTTAAAAAAATTTTTTAAATAATAAAATTTCCATTATATGGAAATAATCTTTACTGATTTAGCAATGTCACTGTGGCATATATCTTTCTCATGCTTTTAAACTTATGAATTTCTTTTTTTACATTTATATTATATTCTATTCTTACTCCTCAGAAAGGCATAGTAACAGCTTCAATTTAACGCAGTAGCTTGAAAAACTACAGTGGTTTGAAAAATTCTCATAATTTAATTACAAAATATTTTGAAAGCATGCCACCTGCAGATCTGAAGTAATTTTATATTTGGGAAAACAACCCACTTTCAATACTCTGTTCATAAAATTATTATATGGTTTATATATAATGATATACTGATCCAAAAAGCATTTTTAAAGAAATGCTTAATAGGAATAGGAAAAATATGTTACTTATTCCCATCTTCGAATATTCTAGTCTAATTTCCTACCCTCTCCCAAACCCCGAAGAAAAATCTTAGACTTCACATCACTAACAATACCCAGTCTTTATATAAATAGATGTAATTATGATGTCTCTACTTACATTGTAAGTACAATTAGAAAAATAAAATTTGCCTTAAAAGGGTCACGTAATGTAAGAAAATGTCTAGGACATAATGCTAATTTTTAAAAGTTGAATACAGGGACTTCCCTGGTGGCACAGTGGTTAAGAATCCGTCTGCCAAGGCAGGGGACATGGGTTCAATCCCTGGTCCGGGAAGATCCCACATGCCGTGGAGCAACTAAGCCCGTGCGCCACAACTACTGAGCCTGTGCGCCACAACTACTGAGCCTGTGCTCTAGAGCCCGCGAGCCATGACTACTGAAGCCTGCACACTCTAGGGCCCGTGGCAACTACTGAAGTCCGTGCACCTAGAGCCCGTGCTCCGCAACAAGAGAAGCCACCGCAGGAGAAGCCCGTGCACCGCAACAAAGAGTTGCTCCCACTCGCCGTAACTAGAGAAAGCCCACGCGCAGCAATGAAGACCCAACACAGCCAAAAACATAAAAAATAATAAAAATTAAAAGTTGAATACAAAGGCATATACAGTATAATGGCAAATAAATATAAAGCCATTTATATACATTCATAGAAAATATAGCAAAATGTTAACAATGGCTCTCCCTGGAACGTGAAATTGTAGGGTTTCTTTCCTTTTATATTTTTCTTTATTTTACATGATTATGAGGGACCCATATTACCTTTATAATCATAAAATGTCAAGTTTGAAGTTTTTTAAGTATCACATACCTCTCATGGTTTCATACCAATATAAAAATATTCCGATGTAACTGAATTTTTATGTACGAACTACCAATAGTGGGATTGATGCTGGTTTCCTTTAATAAAATGAACCAGATTTCAGAACTTGCATTTTTAGAGAGTCACTTTAAACGCACCCCTAGAAAAAAGTTTATGCAACAGGAAAGGGAATAAACAAGCCAATATAATACTTACTCATTCTTGCCCTTTCTCTTCCAAAGAGCAAACACATTCACTCAAATTTCCCAACCTCACTTCTTGGCTATAGTAAAAATCCACATAGTAACACAAAAGCACAGGCCTTAAGCGAAAGGTTACTGAGAAACTACCTCACATTAGTGATATATTTAAGCTGGATAGATGTCCACATTAAAATTAATTATAATTAATGTTTCTCCATGTCTCATCTAAATATGAAAAAGATCTTCTCTAAAAAAAATTCCAACATTAATCCACACACACAAAGGTCTTCTTTTTCAGTAAGCAAACTTAGTAAACTGCACAAAATCAAAATGAACAGATGCAAACATACACGTGAACAAGAATAAGAATCAAACTTCACTGTAAAATTACTTGGTAAGACTACTACCACTGTAATGCATTTTCACAAAAATTTCAATATCCAAATATACTTGGCTATTTTATTTTGGTACAGACTTGCTTATCCTGAGACTAAGTAAAGTCAACAGATGTACATCTCCCTCCCTGCCCCCACCTCCTGCCCACCCTTGACTAGGGCAGCAGCAGGTTCTCTTGCAAACAGTGTCTTCCACTAAACTAGGATAACTTTCTTTTTATCTTAAGGTAGCCCTTTGGGAAAATCCTCTCCTGAATTAGTGCGCAACCTCAGTTACTATCAAATGCTATCTCATCAAGTGAGTGACTAAAGACATTTGCAGATGCCTTCCTAGTTACGTTCTACTTTCCATGATCATGCTCTACTTACTCACCTGTGTCATCAACAACAAAAGAAAAGAGGATAGCAGCAATTAGAAAATGGCAAGGATAAAGTGAACAAGACTTCTGTAATGCGTTGCCAAGGTCTGTTTTAGAAAAATACCAAAGCAAGCCACATCCAAGGTTCCTCATCCAGGAATGAAGGGATCCTTGAACTGGGATCTTGGCTTTATTTTAAAATAAATTTCAAAAAAATAAGAAAAATAAATTTCAAGGAAAGTGTCCTATTTTCTAGAAATCACACAAGTTAAAGAAAATGATAAATTTGTCCCCATTCCTCCATATTCCCTGATGTGCTACGGGGGGTAGTGGAAATAAAATTTAAACAAATACATAAAAATTCTCAGCTAGGGCTTCCCTGGTGGCGCAGTGGTTGAGAGTCCACCTGCCGATGCAGGGGACACAGGTTCATGCCCCGGTCTGGGAAGATCCCACATGCCGCGGAGCGGCTAGGCCCGTGAGCCATGGCCGCTGAGCCTGCGCGTCCAGAGCCTGTGCTCCGCAACGGGAGAGGCCACAACAGTGAGAGGCCCGCGTACCGAAAAAAAAAAAAAAGAAAAAAAGATTAAAAAATTCTCAGCTATATTTAAGAATAAAATAATTAATTTTAGCAACCCAAGTCAGTTGTACAACTAAAGAGGTAAATATATGAAATATGAATACAGTTGTATCTGTTTCATATAAATACAGAGTAAAAAATAAACAACAGGACACTAGTTTATGAATAAAACTTTAAAAAAAACCCAAACCATATATACAGTATATCTATACTTGTACACTAGTATATCCATACTTGAAGAACTATTAAAAAGAACAAAGGTAACTTCAAGTATTTTGATAATCTTACAGAAAATGCTATTTAAGTGATTAAAAAAAAATTCTACAGACTAATCCAAAACAATAAATAATCAGGTACATTCGTTATGTTGGCCTAATTCTCAAAATGGAAGTTATAGAAATATTCTCTCCTTTTTCAAAAATTTATTTATTTTTGGCTGTGTTGGGTCTTCGTTGCTGCGCGTGGGCTTTCTCTAGTTGGGGCGAGCAGGGGCTACTCTTTGTTGCGGTGTGTTCTCATTGGGGTGGCTTCTCGTGTTGTGGAGCATGGGCTCTAGGCACGTGGGCTTCAGCAGTTGTGGCACATGGGCTCAGTAGTTGTGGTTCGCGGGCTCTAGAGCGCAGACTCAGTAGTTGTGGTGCACGGGCTTAGTTGTTCTGCGGCATGTGGGATCTTCCCGGACCAGGGCTCGAACCCGTGTCCCCTGCATTGGCAGGAGGATTCTTAACCACTGCACCACCAGGGAAGCCCCTAGGAATAGTCTTCATATAAAAAAGTATCAACTATAGAGCAAGATGTTTAAGTCAAAGACCAGAAAGGGAGTCTATTAAACTAGGGTAGATGTTAGAAAACCCTACTAACAGCCTGCCTTTATTTCTCAATCATATGCTTCTCAGCATGTTCTAAGAACATTATCGCCAGGAAAAGAATGTTGAGCTCATGTATCTAATTTTATTTCTACCCAAAATAAGTCATCCTTCTTCATCTAGGGAAAAGAAATATGGGCAATTACTATGAACTACTAAATCTTTACTGATAAAGTTTAAACAATTGGGAGCTTCTCTCTCATGAAGGTAGTATGAACAATATGGAAACGTCTGACTCTTCATGATACCAGCTGTGCTCCTGATCCATTCTGCCTGTGGTTTCTGAGTGTGTGCTGCCCTATTTTTAATTTCATGCACAAAATGGAAGTTTATTCATTTCTACTGTCAATATCTTCCTTAAATTTACCTCCATCTAAGAATACATTACCATACATAGTGAAAAATAAGATCCAAGGTACAATTTCTAAGCTTAAGGAGCTCACAATGTAAGCTATAAGATATTGGAATCTATATACATACACATTAAAATAGTACAATAAGGTAACGTACTGAACGTGCCATATAAGTGTACACACACTTCTCTGGGAGTTCCAACACAGGAAAGACAGGTATAGACTGAAGGGACAGAGAAGAGAAAGTTTAGAAAAGTGGTCAGTTTGAGCTGGACTTTAAGGCATGGGTAGAATTCACATAAGCAGGGGGGTAAGGAACATTCTAGGTTGCAACAACAAAAGGTATAAGGGTGGGAATAAAAAAGAGCATGTGTATGGCGCACAGTTCAGAGGCAGGCAATCAAAAAATAAGTCGTACAAGAGGATGGCCTAGAATTTTTTTTCCAATTCCAATATATCCATGAGGATGACATCCTCCCATTATTAACAGTGGCAGTGGGCAGCAGTAAAGATTTTCACATCTGAGGGTCATAACTAAAATTGGTTTAGGAAGAAAGTCAGGAGGAGGATGGAGTAAGCACTTACATCTGACGTCAAAATTTCAGATGTTAGGTGATAGGGGTGGCAGTAGTGAGAAAGAAAAACACTGACAGAAACAGAGAAGTTCAAAACTTGAAGCCAATTTTTTTCAACAAGATGAGACTCATTTTAGATATACTGGCTTTGAAATGATAAACCTCAAAATGCCTAACTGGAGATGCCAGACTGGCACTCAAGAGAACTGAGGGCTTGACAAATATTTGTGAGTTATCAGTATACGGATGACAGGGGGTATGGAAAAGGGAGGAAAGAGGGGGTCAGAGAGTGTCCGTCTGTTCCTGGCAAAGGCAACAGAAGCAAAAGGTCAAAGAGGTGGAGCTATGAATATCTAGGAGAATGCAACCCAAGAAATCAGTAACCAATGTAGGAAGGACCAATGGATTTGGCCTTAAGATTATTCTTGGTCCTGGGGAGATAAATTAAGCACAATGGTATGGGTGAACAGGAAACTAAGTAGGGTTACTGAAAAGCTAGGAAGGGGGAAAAGGGCCACACAAAGAAACAACAATAGAGAAAAACAGGCTGGTAGCTAAAGTGACAGCAACAACAACAACAAAAAGGTATTTTCAAATTGGTTAGTCCTATATAGCCATGTGAAGATAGAAGTCAGAGAAGAAAGAGCATGATGATGGAGAGTAACAAAGAGATGACAGTAAGATATAGAATACTACTATTAATTAGAACATATACTGAATGCTTACCTTGTGCCAATCACTCTGAGGCACTTTACCTGCATTATATCATTTTATTCTAACAGCAAACTGTTTGGTATTTTTATTATCTCATGTTACAGAAGAGAAAACTAATGTGTAGAGTGGTTGAATTTCTTCCTTAGGATCTCAAACCTTGGAAGAGCCAGAACCAGGAACTGAATTAAGTTTGTCTGATACCAAGTCGTTTCCTATAAACTTCTATGCAAAACTGAAAAGCATACATATGAGAGGGTGAATTCCTAAATATGTGTTGACTACCTGAAGAAAATTTTTAATAAAACTGTACATATGCAGTTTAAGGTAGGAAAGAATGTGGGTCTACCTTCTCCCTGTAACAACAAAACAGCTCAAACCATAAACATTTGAGATAGAATATCCTTTTACAGTTTCCCCTCCTTGGATCATTTTGGGCCTAATTTCTCCATGGAACTTGACAAACTAGCAGTGTACATCGTATGAGTTAAGTGATCATCTCACGACATAAAAGAGGAAGTTAATTGCTGGTTTGCTCTTTAAGAAAAAAGTCTTGAACTGTAAGTTTTCAAGATGGTAATTCATGGGAATACATACAGGAAACAAACATGTAGAAATTAATTATGTAGCAGATTTCCTAATTTAACTGAATTAGGGAGACTATATAAACGCTAAAAAAAACCTAATCTTTTGGCACTTTGGTCACATCTAAAGAGGCTTTGAAAGTTTGGTTTCTGTGCTTGAGATATGAGCTCATATAATCACTATCTGTGACTTTATAAATATGGAGAAAAGCAAGAATACTCAGAAAAGCCAAGTTTGGATTAGGCAGAAAGACATTTATTGATGGTCAATATTCCCTTACTTCTCCCTTGATGTCTTCATTTTGGCATTATTCATTAGCACCTACATTAGAAAGTGGGGTCAGAAAGAAGCAGTGAAGTTCTTTGATTCTGATAGTTATTAATAAGCTCTAGTAAATTGCCTTTTGCCAGAGAAATTAGAAAATAAGCATTAGGAGTTCAAGTTAGTTACAGATCTTAATTATTCATGTTATTCCTACACTGTGCCTCATTACCAATGGCTAAATCAGAGTTAACTCAATAGGTAATACAATATACTTGTTACCATTTTCAGGTAAGTTGTCTTGCTCCAGAAAATTGAAAATAATCACTAAAATGAAAAGTTTTAATTACTTGTAGATGTCAATTATCCATGTTATTCTTAATCTAGTATCTCATTACCATGGACAATACAACACCTGTATTGGGGTGGAATGAGTAATGAATCTACTAATGCAAAGCTTTAATCCTGTGTTTTTTTTTTTCAATGAACTTGCACGCTCAACCATTAGAACTTGGCCTATACTAACCACGCCCCAAGATATCTTTTATTTACAGCACCTTATGCAAAAAAATTCAACAATTTAGACTTCCTCTGCCAAGCACACATTTTGGATTTGGCAAAGCTTAAGAATTAACATATACCTTACCATCACCACTAAGTAAAAGAAGGACAAGCATATAACAAAGCAATTTTGACTGATAACAAAACTTCTATAAATATAAGAAATCAAATATTCGAGGGTAGCCGATTTAGCCTGAAAAGAACAATGTAAATTTTAGTGTTCTCCCAAAGTGGCTATGTAAAATTCACATCCTCAAAAGATGCAATAGCGAAAAACCATAGATAGATGTACACAAATAAAAAAATATTGTCTACTGCAAAACCTTTGTACTTTGAAACATTATCTAGCTAAATTTAGAAGCTGTCCAATATTATATCAGTAACTATATCTACCGCTTCAGATTGAGAAAACTTTTGAGATTTTATATTCCATTCTTAAGCTATTTTCAGCAATAACTGCTTAAAGTCTATGACTCTTGTATTTCTTAAGAAGTTGAAAAATTGCACAAAAATAATGTAATTGAGGTAACCATTCCATATCTCACTACCACAAAGAGAAATATATTAGTGATCATCTCTTAACTTTGTATCACCTTTAAGAAAATTCCAGAAAAATAAGTACAATAATGGAATCAACTTCTAATAAGAAGTCTCTCTCTCTGGCTTCTTCCTCAGCCCCTCAGTAAATCATTCTCCCCACCCTAGCATGGTCCACCTGTCAGACAATCTCTGGTGAATGTGCTACATTAAAACAAAATAATGGATCTAACAATTTTAGAGCTTTTGCCCATTGCAAACTATCAGGACAAGGAAATCCAACATACAAGTAACATGTTAAGAAATGCCCATCCATGAGCTCTTACTGGCAACTGCTACCAGTGCTTTGATATCCAACCTCCTGTATGTGCTGGTGTGGCATTTAAGAAGCGGTGCTCCAATAACATGATCACATGCATTGCTTACTGCTCTAAATGCAACACTGCCCAATTTTCTGTATTTTTAATGTTTGAAATACCTCTTTTGTGTCATTTCCCCATCAGAAACTGAAGTTTTATTGTCTTTTCTATTTGTAAAATGAAGCTACTTAGCACTTAGTGAAAATGAATTAAATCTCTTTATGCCAAAGTTTAAGATATCCTGGCTACTAAGCAACTTATAAAATACTACTGTAAATTGTTCCATATCATTTCCCACCCTATCAGTATTATGAGAGACAGTCCTTTAAAATACTAGGTCTCCTAGCTAACAAAATCTCACACCCATGGAAAAGCAATCTGCGTTTTCATGATGATGATGATGATCTCACTCATTCAGTTTTATTGGCATAATAATATTTATACCATAAGTCATTCAAACTTACCTTTAAGGATATAATATGCAGATAAATATCATCTTAAAATACCTTTAAAGCTAGAAATTTACACTGAAAAATACTGCTTGATCATTGTAGTGTAATCTTTGCAGGCCAGAATTAGGAGAAAAATAATCATTTTGCAAAAGATAAAGATTTATATCACATAAATAATAGGCATTCCCTTGACCTACTCATCAATACCACAACCATCACATAGTAAACGACCCCATACATTTAAAATGAATCCTCCTAAATCAGATATGGAATACTGAATTTTACAGTTCACATACCTGAACCTCGCTTGTTCTCTGTTTAATAGTATCTTCTTTCTCCTTAAGGTCCTGTTCCACATTATTCTTTTCCCTAGAAGACCAGCAAACAATGCAAGAATATTTGAGAACATCAGCTACAGCTGGTATGGTTATCCATCCTCCTAATCCTGAATCGTTTTTTAAATACATAGTGAAACATTCAATTTTCAAATGAAGGGCAGATTTTTCTACCCTCTTTTAATTATTTATGGAATAGAAATCAATATAAGCTCTGTTTGTAAAAAAAAAAAAAAATCGCTTTCTCACTAAAATGTGGTGAAGAGAGAATAGATTAAAAAAGGAAGAGGAGAAAAATAATCAATGAAACACTCAGGTTTCACTGATCTCACTGTTGCTATGGAAATGCTGCCCAATGAAAATTGCTGGTGAAAAAAAGGAGGAGTTGCATCAGCTCTGAAGCTTAACCCTTAAGTATCACTGTCAAATAAAATGAAAATGGCTAATAGAAACAGTCAACAAAATTAGGGAAAAGGACATTTACTGAAGTGTTAATTTCCTCTTAAATCTCACTTGTGTGCACCAATTTTAGAATGAAACAACAGAGAAAATAGAAAAAGATTGTCAAAACACAGGCCATTTGCTCTATTAAATACCACATCTGCTCAAAAGCTATTTTAGGATCACCCATAAATACCAATTGATCAAATATATAAGACAATGTACACTAAGTAAAAAAAGAATCACATTAGCATTTATCTCTTTCTACTCTTCAGGTCAAACATGTTAGGATCCACTTTTAGTTTGAAACATCATTATCTAAAGTCTTACATGCTTCCATCAGAGCTGGATTCCTAAAGTGAATCTTAAGCAACCTTAGATTCAGAATTACAAAACAGAGCTATTTTTTTTTGACATAACAAATTTAAATGCCCGTTTGTACTGAAATCTACCCACCCCACCCCCACTCCTTTCACTTTCTTTTTCTACAAAATGAGAGGAAAAAGCCATAGATTTCTGCAGCAATACATTTTTGGGGTGGGGGAAAGGTAAAAGAAGGCAATAAGAAGGGAGGATGCCATTCAATAAGTCCTCCAGATTAGTACTGCAGAGTTTCTTCTTAGAGCTTCATGACTATATTTCAGTTTCATCCCAGACATAACCCAAACAGAGGATCAGTCTCCATTAAGCTGAGGCATAAAGTAAAGTGAGAAAATTACACCAAAGGAGATATTTAAGGGAAAACTACATGCTACATTTATATTTCTCACCTTTTTTGAGGTGAGATTTTAAATGTAGACAAAAATCAACTGTTTTGGATATGCAGGTGCAATGCTCTTAAGATTTATATGGGAGGGAAAAAAGCACAATAATAAAGCTATTTGTATACTGTTACTTTTAAATACTTGAGATGGCCAAGGAGCTCACTGACCGTTTGTCAGATGGGTCAAAATGTGGGTCAAGATGTCAGTGGAGATTTTAAACATTCTCTTACCATGTGAATCATTGTTGCAGCCCGTTACTCCCATAATACCTCAATCTACTTATTAAGCAAAGTTCATTCCCCACTTCCAATCCTTATAAAATTAGATAAAATTGAAAACTAGAAAAACACAGGAAGAAACATCTAAATATACTCCACAAATTCTGCAAGTGAAACCTTAGAAATTTTTTCTTTCCTCCTTAAGTGAGAAGAGTGTTTTCAGTCCTGCCGCAGCATGTCAAAGATCAGTCACATGAAACACTAGCCTCCTCCCTTCATCCCAAATCCTCAGGCATTCTACACTAGGTCAGTATCAGCTCAGCTCCTCCTTTCTGACAGTAGATAATGACAAAAACAGAAGACGCAACATGGTATCATAGACCAAAACTGCACACACTAATGTGCATGTTTGTATTCAATCCTTTCTTGCTCCCCTGTTAACTGCTGTCACTGTGCCTGGTCAGAAGGTAAAGTGTGCATGCAGGAAAACAGGGCTGCAAGAAGGCAGTGAGCTGACTTAACACAGCCAAGACACAAGAATGGGAGAGCAAAAGAAGGAAGCTCACTTAGTGAAAAAAGAAAACAGATTACAAAGGACTCTCAGCTCTAACCAGCAAACAGTCTATGTTTGGCTAAAATGGAGGAAGCTTAGAAAGTACAAACTTCTCTTCATAATTTTGGGTGTGGCAGGGGTGTGGAGTAGTGGCGATGTCAAACATCCTGAAGACCATTCTCAACTAAATAAAATATGGGAATCTTTAGGGATTAATTTCTCTTAGTCTGAGATCAATTAAACTTAACTTTCAATCTACTTCTATCTAGTAAAATTGTGGTCTCATAAGTCCTTTTTTTACCAAAACCAAGTAGTATAACATAAGTACTGAACAGAAAACTTTAAAAATAATAAAATGACCAGTTATATTACTTTCGATAAAAAACATTATTAATGAAAATCTGTCCTATAAACCAGACTGAAAATCAAATAATTTTCTCATTAATTTAGATTATAATTTCAGAGATATGAAATTGTTATACTGTGGTATTCCATAGACACTTAACCTCTATAGCTATCCTTCTCATTTCAGGCAAGTAAACATATCTAAACACACATTTAGGTACACTAACCATGGTTGACCACGTTCTTTACATTCTCCTCTCTTTCAAACAACAAGTATATTTTTCTAAAGGTGATGGATACATTAGTCAATACAAGAATATCCAAGCATTCTGTTTAACATTAGTAATTTAAATTTTTAATTCTTTTCAAGATTCTGTGCCACAATAAAAAGACATCTAGATGAAGTTTCCTGAGGAGCCCGCCAGTGTATGTGGATAAGACAGACATTATACTTCAAAACAGGTGTGTGAGTATTTTGCCGCTTATCTTGGACATCAGGAAAAGCTATTGCCTTCACCTTAGTAACTTCTAAAAAAGGGAAATGATCCTATACACCCTCCATTTTAGACTATCTCTCTGGCCCTATTCACTCCCAAGATGATAGCACATCCTGAGGAATCCACAAATACCAAAGCTATAAAGAAAGGCCAGAGAAGGAGCTCCCTGGTGTTCCAAAAGTTGACTGCTATGATTCCATGGAACCTAGAATCTGAACCAGGAAGAAATGCAAAGCCCAAGCTAAGCTTTCAGAAGCCTAAAGTTGATAACTGCATAAACCTACTATGAAGTAGGCAAAAGCCACTCACAAGACTGGAGACCAGAATTCTAATCTGGCTCTACCATGAAATGGTTTCTCTGACTCTGATTATTATTTTTCACTCTGCAGATGCTGATATCTCTACCATCTTAAGATTTGTAAGGTGAAATGTACAAGATATCAAGTAATTAAGAAAAAAGCAGGCTTTGAGCCTATGCTATGGTTTTGTTTTACTCATAATATTAACACTACTTAGAATTTTAAATAATATTGATGGAGTAATTTTTAAATTTGTTAAAAGGAATTATGGGGTACAAAACAGTTTATAAAACATTGATCTTGTCTTAATAATCAAAATAATTGCTGTCTACTTTTAGAAACTTATATGATTTTCAAAGCATAAGACTTGGAGTAAAATATAGTCCAGAATTCAAACACTGGTTTCATCACAGGTCATCTTTGTTAAATCACTGTAGCAACAGCTATTTGTTCTGGTTGACCCTCCCTTCTCCTAGTACTCAGCAATCTTTCTTTTAGGAGACTGCTCCTCTCTCCCTACTTTCTTTCTACCCATATAGTTCAAGTAGAAAATGCCATCTTTTTACAGACTCAAACTCTCTGAGTAGTAACTGGCCAGGGATTAGCTCCTGACCAAAGCTTAACCAGTCACAGCTTCCCACTTCATAATCACAGGAATTACCTCAAGATTGGGCCCATGATCAAAGCCAAGGTGGTTAAAATCTTTATCTAGGATGCCTTAATTTGGAATTAATGGAAAACCACTATTACCACTACCACATCTACTATTACTAACAATAACAATTATTGAAACTAGAACTTATTAACTATTTACTATATGATAGGTGTTATGTGATAAGTACTTTACATGGATTATTTCATTCATTCTTAAGAAAAATCATTCCTGTGAAATGATGAAGATGCGCAAATTTAGGTCAAGATGTTGTTGGCATTTGCTGTTTCTGTCTAAAGAATAATAAAATTTTCATACAAAGAAGCAGAGGTGAAAGGCAGGAGACAAAGAAATTTGGAAGGGCTTAAGCCCTGGCTATCACCCTCTGTGATAGTTAATTTTATGTACTAATTTGGCTAGGCCATGGTACCCAAATATTTGGTCAAACACCAGTCTGGATGTTGCTATAGAGGTATTTTTTTAGATAAAATTAACATTTAAATCAGCAGACTTTGAGTAAAGTAGATACCCTCCATAGTGTGGTGGGTCTTACCCAAGAGTTTAAGGCCTTAAGAGAAAAAAACTGAGGCTTCCCCAAGGAAGAGGCCATTCTATTTCCAAACTGTCTTCAGACTTGAGCTACAACATGAACTTTTACCTGAGTCTCCAGCTTATCATCCTGTTCTAGAGATTTTAGACTTGCCAGCTCCACAACTGTGTGAGCTAATTCCTTAAAGTAAATTGAAGGTAATATCTACTTTACATATCATACACAAAGATTGTTGTGAGGAGTAAAAACGAGAACACACAACGGTACCCAATATATCCTTATGCAACTTTAAAACCTACGTATTGATTTAACAAACAAATACTGAATTCTACTACATACCTGTCACTGTGCTGTACTTTAGTGATACAAAAAAACAATGAGACAGACACTTTCCATTAAGTGTACGTGAGGGGTTGAGCAGGAGAACATAAAAAGATAACTGCAATGCAGGGTACTGGGTGCTACAACAGGTAAGTACAAGGTGCTGTGGGAACACAGAAGATGGGTACCTGGCTCTGGAGAGGGTCTGAAAAGGCTTCCTTGGTATCAGTGAAGGCAGGATTATGGAATTGCAAAAATAAGCTGTGCAGACAGTAAGTGGTATATTTATCATATGGTATTTCAAAAGAAATTATTCCAGCCTGGGAATGCTTTGTGACACAAAACCTTGAAGACTCAGTTAAGATGAGACTTCAGTTAAGCCTTGAAGCAAAGAATCAATGTTGGGTAGAAAAATGGCATTTCAAATGCAAGGGAGAGCTTATGCAAGAAAGCAAAAAGGATGTCAGTACAATGGCAGACTAAGAGGTAAACCAAGAAGAAAACTTCCCAAATTTGATGAAATACACACATCTACAACCCAAGAAGCTCAATGAACGCCAAGCAGGAAAATCCAAAGAAACTCACACTGAGACAATTATAATCAAATTGTTGAAAGACAAAGACAGAATTTTGAAAGCAATAAGAAAGGAAAGACTTTTCATGTACATGGGATCAAAAGTAAGGTTATCATTGGATTTCTCAGCAGAAACCTTGAAGGCCGGAAGGCAGTGGGATGACATATTTAAAATGCTGAAATAAAAAAGGAACTGTCAACTGAAAATACTCTTATCTGGAAAAACTGTCCTTCAAAAATGAGGGAAAAATTAAGATATTCCCAGATAAACAAAAGCTGAGGATTTCATTACCATTAGACTTGTGTTATAACAGATGCTAAAGGGAGTCCTTCAGATTGAAATGAAAGGAGGCTACTAGACAGCAACTTGAAGCCATACAAAGGTATAAAGATCTCCAGTAAAGGTAGATACATGGACAAAACCAAAGACTAGTACTGTTGTAATTTTGGTTTACAGCTCCCCTTTATATTTTCTGTAAGATTTAAAAGACAAATGCATAAAAAATAATTATAAAGCTATGTTAGTGGATATATGATGTATAAAGATGTAATTTATGACATCAACAACATAAAGTGGAAGGGACAGAATTTACAGAAGTAGGATTTTGCATACCATCGAAGTTGAGTTGATATCAAGTCCAATTAAATCATTCAGTTTCGGATGATAAAATTCTGGAGATGAACAGTGGTGACAGCTGTGTAACAACGTAAATACACCTATGCCACTGATCTGTATGCTTAAAAATGGCTAAAATGGTCAACTTTATGCTATGTATATTTTACCACAGTGAAAAAATTAATAAAAAAGAAAGCACAGAGGTGAGAAAATTCTAGACAGCAGACTAATTTATCTAAGATGGAGGGTTCATGTGTGGTAAATAAAGCTGGAATGGTAGATCAGGGTAAGATTATAAAAGAACTTCAGTACTGGGTAAAGACACACAGACTTTTAATTCACTGGCAATGGGAGTCCCTAAAGATTTCTGAGCTGTGCTTTTTTGAACTCTGAATGGCATTATTTAACAACATAGCTCTTCTTTCTCTGCTGGCTCTGCTCTGTGGGGGAAGAGAGGAAGCAGAGGCTCTTATTACTGAGAAAGCTGATGACAATTGCTAGAAAGGCAATAGAACACTCTGACTCTGCTTATCTTGGGAACTGTCAGAAGTTTTAAGTTAGATTAGAGTAACAACTACAGACAGCTGATAAGAAAATTCTGGCGTGTAATTCAAACCAGTCTGAAAGTTAGATGGTCTTTCACTCTAAGAATTCATATTTAGTTGATAAAAACTTAAGTTAAAGTTTGAGAGTAAAGACATTGATTTGTACCTTAAGTTTTTAATTTCTCTTTGCCTTAAATATATAATCATTATATAACTATATATTATTTCATTCTTTCAACAAACAGCTATTGAGTATCTTCTACATGCCAAAAAAGATTAAACCAGGGCCCCTACTTACAGTTTGCTGGGAAAACAAACATAGCCATTAATTATAAAACTGTTAAGATAACTGCTATAGGGACTTCCCTGGTGGCGCAGTGGTTAAGAATCCGCCTGCCAATGCAGGGGACACGGGATCGAGCCCTGGTCCAGGAAGATCCCACATGCCGCAGAGCAAGTAAGCCTGTGTACCACAACTACTGAAGCCCGCACGCCTAGAGCCTGAGCACCGCAACGAAGAGCGGCCCCCGCTTGCCACAACTAGAGAAAGCCTGTGCGCAGCAATGAAGACTCAACGCAGCCAAAAATTAATTAACTAATTAATTAATTAAAATAGTGTAACAAATTCAATAAAGACTTTAAAGAAAAAAAAGATAATTGCTATAAAAGTTTAAGTGCATTCAGTCCTATGGGAAAAACTAAATTTCTTAGTTCTAGGAGGCTGGCTTTTTTAATGAGCTTTAGTTTTGAAAAAAAAGTCCGAATGTATTCATGGGCATGAACTGTTGAAAGCCTAACTGGAATCAGGGGAAAACACCAACTTTGGGGTATGGCTCACATGACCACTGCCCTGTCAGTGGCAGAATCCAAAATTAGATGTTTCACTTTTTAAAAGGAGAAATGAAAGTTTATTTTGCAAACTCCAAATAATTAATTTATTCTACTTATATAGCAGAACAAAATGAGATGAAAAAACTCAAAGAAAAGAAATGTAAGACTAGAACTTGGTTTTCGTAATTTAAAAAAAAGGGATAATAAAGTTGATGGGGATGACTACTTTATATTGTATCTAGAAATACTTCAGCACAATTCCTACCACACAATAAGTGCTTAGTAAATGTCGGCGATCATCATCATCATCATACAATTTACTAGTATAAAAGCAGAACATCTACTGGCTTTCTGGGAAGTTGTAATCAAGCATCCAGAGTGATGGCAGTTAGGACTTAAGTATGTTGGTAGAGACTGACTCCTAAATCCTTCAGGAGCTGAAATTTCTTGGTAGATATTTTTGTTTCCCAAAGACAAACTGAAACACATTCTAAAAAGTATTGCTCTCTTAAAAGAGGTAAGTGCCCCTTAATAAGCTACCAGTGCCACAAAATAATACAAGCAAATAAAACGTAATTTTTATAGAAAACAACTGATTCAGACCAGAGCAGTCCAAGAGAAATATGACACACATGTAATCTTAAATGATCAAATAGCTATATATTAAAAAGAAACAAGTGAAATTTATTTTAATGTTTTACTTAATCCAAGATATCCAAAATATTTACATTCTTCTTTTGAAATCCAGTATATTTTATACTAATAGCACATCTTAATTTGGATTAGCCATATTTCAAGTGCTCAATAGCCACATGTGGCTAGCGGCTGCTAAACAGATTCAGACTTGAGCAAGGAGCGTTTCAAATAAGCGAAGTCTACCCAAGCAGAGGTTTTAAATGATGAGCCATGTACTTTATGTGAAAACGAATTAAGATGCCTCCTTATTACCAAACAAACGCATACTACAATGTAGAGCTTCGATTACTCAATCAGTAACGCCATTGCTGAGGTAGTCACAATTGAGACCTTCTAGCATCAGTACCACAGGGCCAGAAACAGATCACGTTGGATTTTATAAGCAAAAGAATTCCAGATTCGACAGTATAAGCAATGCTCTCTCCAGAGCTAATGTTTTCTCACAGTATTTGAACTAAACTAAACCAAAAACATAATTAAAAAAAAATTCAAACCATATGCTAACATTGCCTGAAATATTTTTTAAAAATCAGTTCTTATATATGATTGAGGTAGAGATCTATATATTTAGGAACACAGATTCTGGCTGCCGAGCTACACAGTTCCAGTCTCCAACTAGGGAAGAGAGTGCTCATTCAGCTATTCCAACCAATGTCTGCTGAGCACCTCTCAGTGAATGCTGTGCTCTAAATGCTGAGCTAGGTTTTGGGGATGATGATGATGATTGCTAACATGCATTGAGAATTTACCATGTTCCAGGAACTGTACTAAGCATTTTACATGGGATTATTCGTATTTCTATTTTACAGATGAAGAAACTGAGGCACAGTTAAGTAACTTGTCTAAGTCATGTATGGAATCAAACCAGGCAATCTGGTTACAACGCCCATGCTCTGAAATAATACTACACTATACTGCCTAATTAGAAATTTTAAGAGACAGTTGGTACTATCACACAGAGCTCAGAGACTACTGGGGAGAGAAATATAATTCAGTATTGTAAGTGTTTGGAGAGAAGGATATTGAGTGTTCTCTGAGCTGAAGTGGATATCAAGGAAAACTTCTTAGAAAACTTGTCCATTCCTCATCTGAAAAATCAGAATAAAACTGCTTACCCTTCAGCCGTGTTGCAAGAATTGAATAAGAGAATTTATATAAAGCAGGAATAGCACAATGCCAAATAACTATTATTGTAATCATCTATCCTGTTTACTGGCCCAAGACCAGGATAACAAACTGGCCTGACAGGATGTAGCTTTTACTTCCTGATGTTCTTGCTAAAAGGACAGAAGACAGGAAGGAAGTAGAAGCTGGTAGAAGACAAATAAATATTAACTCCTGCCTCAGCATAATCCACCACCACCACACTATCTAAGAGACTGAAGCAATTTCTTGGTATGTTTTGCCTTTTCACTGCCATGAACTTCTCTATTTGAGCCACTTTACTTTCAGAACAAGGGTTCTTAAAAATTGGTCCATGGATAGTTTTTAAGGGTCTAGGAACTCCTGAAATAAATGCAAAACGGTGTACGTGGATAAACATGTTTTTTTTCTGGAGGCAGAGTCTAATAGCCTTTATCAGATTCTCAAAGGAAATCCCTGACACAAGAACAGGTTGGCAAAATACGAAAAATCAGTCCATTAACCTTCAGCATTAAAAATCCTCTTGCCTACAAAATCTTCTTCTATGGTCTTCAAAATAAGCTATTATTCAGAAGATCATTTGCTTTATTTCAACATTTAGTGATGGTTTCTATCTGCCATAAACTTTGCAGGAATTAAGTCTGGAAAATATTCTAATATTTATAACAAACTTTGACTTATTTATTCAACCAACTAACCTGTACTGAAATTCTGTGGTGTCAGGCACTGTGTGCATTAATTTCTAGACATATCCAAATGAATAAGACACAGACCCTGTCCTGAAGGAGTTCAAATCAAAACAAAAAAAAAGACACATTAAAAAAAAATATCAGGACTTCCCTGGTGGCACAGTGGTTAAGAATCCACCTGTCAATGCAGAGGACACGGTTCGATCCCTGGTCTGGGAAGATCCCACATGCTGTGGAGCAACTAAGCCCATGCACCACATCCACTGACCCTGTGCTCTAGGGCCCGCTTCCCGCAACTACTGAGCCGGCGTGCTGCAACTACTGAAGTCCTCGTGCCGAAAGCCCTCGTGCCGAAAGCCCATGCTCTGCAGCAAGAGAAGCCACTGCAATGAGCAGCCCCCACCCTGCAACGAAGAGTAGCCCCCGCTCGCCACAACTAGAGAAAGCCCATGGGCAGTAACCAAGACCTAATGCAGCCAAAAAATTAAAAAAAAAAAAAAAAGATCACACTAAAATGTGGTGAGTACTATTATAAAGGAATAACGACTGTAAGCAGAAAGGAAAGAGGAACTAGCAACCAAGGTTTCAGGGAAGGTTTGACAAAGGAGATGATATTTAAGCTGGGCCTTAAAGCAGGAATAAAACTTTACAAGGTAAAAGGTGTGCTCAGGCAAAGGGGAAGAGTAGGATCAGAGGCACAGAAGAATAAAAACTGGTGGCACGTTGAGCTGAGAGGTAATAAGCCCACCCACCATATGGCTAGAGAGGAGGAATGAAACTGAAATGGTCGATCAGAGCACTATGCTGAACACTGAGAGAGAGTACAAGAGCAAACACATGGTATCTGTTCTAGGAGTTTCGCAGCAAGGGTCCCCAACCCCCAGGCCACGGACTGGTACTGGTCTGTAGCCTGTTAGGAAACAGGCTGCACAGCAGGAGGTGAGCGGCAGGCAAGCCAGTGAACCTTCATCTGTATTTCCAGCTGCTCCCCATCGCTTGCATTACTGCCTGAGCTCCGCCTCCTGTCAGATCAGCAGCTGCGTTAGGATCTCACAGGAGCGCAAACCGTACTGTGACCTGAGCATGTGAGGGATCTAGGTTGCACGCTTCTTATGAGAATCTAATGCCTGATGATCTGAGGTGGAGCTGAGGTGGTGATGCTAGCACTGGGGAGCGGCTGCAAATACAGATTATCATTAGCAGAGGGTCTGACTGCACAGAGACCATAATAAATCGTTTGCAGACTCATATCAAAACCCTATCAGAGGGGCTTCCCTGGTGGCGCAGTGGTTGAGAGTCCGCCTGCCGATGCAGGGGACGCGGGTTCGTGCCCCGGTCCAGAAAGGTCCCATATGCCACGGAGCGGCTGGGCCCGTGAGCCATGGCCGCTAAGCCTGTGCGTCCGGAGCCTGTGCTCCGCAACGGGAGAGGCCATAACAGTGAGAAGCATACCACAAAAAAAAAAAAAAAAAACAAAAAAACAAAAAAACCGTATCAGTGAGGGGGAACTGACAATTAAGCTGCATGTGGTGGCAGGTTTTATAGTGGCAAGTGAGTTGATGTACTTCAATTGTACAGCTGCATGTGGTAGCAGGCTTTAAGTCAGAATCTGACACTGATTTTAGTCCGCGCGTGGCCCGCCCATTATATTATTTACCACTTCCTGCCATCTGCACCTCTTTCCCCGCACTGCACACTTGTCTCGGTCACAGTTGTGGTAAGCCCACAAGCTAACCCTAGCCAAAATGAGTAAAAAACAAATGTCACTAGAGAGCTTCTTTGAAAAGGGGGAAAGGCCCAATGATGAAACAGCAGAAAACTCTAAGACCACCAACAAAAAGAAAACTGTATTTAAAAGAAAACACCAAGAATCCTACTTAAATTACGGGTTCACTGCAACAGGTGATTGACATTCTCCAAGCCCACTTTGTATAATATGTGGCAACTGGTTATCCAACGCAGCCATGAAACCTTCAAAACTACTTTGCCACACGGAGAACAAGCACCCTGCATTAAAAAACAAGCCTTTGGAGTTTTTCAAAAGGAAAAAATGTGAACACAAAAAACAGAAGCAATTATTGAAGGCCACCACTTCATCAAATGTGTCTGCACTGATAGCATCGTTCTTAGTGGCTAACTGCATTGCTAAAGCTAAGAAGCCCTTTACTATTGGTGAAGAGTTGATCCTGCCTGCTGCTAAGGACATCTGTCATGAACTTTTCGGAGAGGCTACAGTTCAAAAGGTGGCACATGTTCCTCTTTCAGCTAGCACCCTAACTAGACAAACTGATGAAATAGCAGAGGATATTAAGGCACAATCGTTAGAGAGGATTAATGAGTCACCATGGTACACAATCCAGATTGACGAGTCTACCAATGTTGACAACAAGGCAACAATGCTTGTTTTTGTGTGATATATTTTTCAGGAGGATGCACATGAGGATACGTTATGTACACTTTTGTTGCCAACCAACACCACAGTTGCAGAACTATTCAAGTCTTTGAATGATTACGTATCAGGAAAACTGAATGGGTCATTTTGTGTCAGTATATGCATGGGCGGAGCAGCTGCCATGACTGGACGGCCTTCTGGTTTCACTACTCGGGTCAAAGAGGTCGTTTCTGAAGGTGAGTCTACACACTCTGTCATCCATAGAGAAACACTGGGTAGCGGAAAAATGTCACGAGCTTAACAGTGTTTTGCAGGATATCATTAAAATTATCAACCAAAGTAAAGTACACGCCCTTAACTCACGTTTGTTCGCACAGCTCTGCAAGGAGATGGACGCAGAGCACACACGTCTTCTCTTATACACAGAAGTGAGATGGCTTTCTAAAGGCAGATCACTGGCCAGAGCTTTTGAGTTAAGAGAGCTGCTCCAGAGATTTCTTTTAGAAAAACAGTCACCACTGGAAGCACATTTCAGCGCCACAGAATGGGTCACAAAATTTGCTTACGTGTGACATACTCAACCTTCTCAACAAACTCAATCTGTCACTTCAGGGGAGAACAACAACTGTGTTCAAGTTGGCAGAAAAAGAGGCTACATTCAAAGCCAAACTTGAATTATGGGGGCGACGAGTGAACACTGGGATTTTTGACATGTTTCAAACATTGGCAGAGATTTTGAAAGAGACTGAGCCAGGGCCTTCTTTCTCCCAGCTGGTGCATGATCACCTATCTCAGCTTTCAAAAGACTTTGAGCATTACTTCCCAACCACAAAAGACCCCCAAACTGGGAAGGAATGGATCTGCAACCCATTTGTGAATAAGCCAGGTGAATCGACTTTGTCCGTGCTAGAAGAGGATCAACTGGTTGAGATCACAAATGACGGTAGCCTTAAAAGTATGTTTGAGACAACTTCAAATCTCCGTATGTTCTGGATGAAAGCTAAGGCGGAATATCCTGAGATTGCCACAAAAAGCACTGAAAAGGCTGCTTCCATTTCCAACACCCTATCTTTGTGAAGCAGGGTTTTCTGCAGTGACAGCAGCCAAAACGAGATTACAGAGTAGACTGGACATAAGCAACACACTTTGGGTGTCACTGTCTCCCGTCACCCCCAGATGGGACCATCTAGTTGCAGGAAAACAAGCTCAGGGATCCCACTGATTCTGCATTATGTTGAGCTGTATAATTATTTCCTTATATATTATAATGTAATAATAATAGAAATAAAGTACACAATAAATGTAATGCACTTGAATCATTCCAAAACCATCCCCCCTAACCCCCCACCCTGGGTCCGTGGAAACACTGTCTTCCACAAAACCGGTCCCTGGTGCCAAAAAGGCTGGGGACTGCTGCTTTACATTATCAAAGTGGGAGATGATCCTACTTTATTGTGGGAAGTAACTAAGACAGAAGAATGGTCAGGATGCCAAGAGAGCACCGCAAAGGAAGAGATTTTACGCCATACTCAGGAAAGTGAACTGAGGTAAGGGCTAAAACTAGACAGAAAAAGCAAAAAGGACAGGACAGATTTCAACAACACTGAACAAATTATTTTCTCTATATATCTATTATGTAAGCTATATATATATATATATATATATATATATATATATATATAGTATCTATTACATAAGCCAAGCAGTAGGGATTAACAGTGAGCAAGCAAATAGTCCCTATGATTAAGAAGTACATAGTCTAGTGAGATATCCAAATAAAACAGACAATTATGCTATGACAAGTGTAAATTTTAAAAACTATGTAAGATAGGCTCTTAAATAAGATTTGATAGGTATGAGGGTTGGGAAGGGGAAAGCTTCCAGAGGAAATAACATCTAAGGTGAGATCTGAAGGATGAGGAGGAGTTGATCAGGCAAAGGAGATGAAGAGGTAGGAATGATTTCAAGAAACATCTCAAAAACAGAAGAATAAAAATGAGAAGAAAAATCTCAGGTTTCTAGCTTGAGTGACAATAAATGGTGATGTCACTGAGAAAGGGAAATAAAAGAGACAAGGATAGTGGTCAGGGGAAAATTAGGAAGTCAGGTCCTACTGAACATTCAGATGAAAACACTAGTTGGGCAATGAAAAATATAGGTGTTCAGCTCAGGTGAGAGATCCAGGTATTTGATAAGATTATTTTAAAACCACTGCTTTCCCTTAAGTTAAAAATATTATACTAATTTAATCTGATCTATATAATTAAATCCCTATGTAACAAATGTTGAAGGAATCATATAAAAAATTTAAAGAGACAAATGACAGAAAGTCATCCTGCCTCAAACTCCCAATGTCCTATATTTTCAACTAGAAACAATTTGGTGAACTAGGGAAGAAAACATCTCATTTTCTGACTGATAATAAAGAACATTCTTTACCCAACCAACTCTTGAGGTTATATATAGTTTTTTATATCTCCATTGATTTTCAATGCTCATAACAAATTATTATTCTAAGAAACATTCCTGGGGCTTCCCTGGTGGCAGAGTGGTTAAGAATCCACCTGCCAATGCAGGGGACACGGGTTCAAGCCCTGGTCCGGGAAGAGCCCACATGCCACGGAGCAACTAAGCCCGTGCTCCACAACTACTGAGCCTGTGCTCTAGAGCCCGTGAGCCACAACTACTAAGCCCGCATGTCACAACTACTGAAGCCTGTGAGCTTAGAGCCCACACACCACAACGAAGAGTAGCCCCTGCTTGCCACAGCTAGAGAAAGCCCGCGTGCAGCAACGAAGACCCAACGCAGCCAAAAGTAAATAAGTAAATAAAATAAACATTCCTTTCTTCATTATGCTTTTCCGTGTTTTCCAAATTTTTATGAGTATGTATTATAACCATCACTGGGAGAAAAAGCAAATCTTGTAAAGCACCATATTCATTACATTCTCATTACAGTACCATATTATGTACATCGTTTATTTGCAGGTTTGATCCCTGGACTAAAATTAAATATCTTCATCTGAAAACCAAACAAATAAGAAGGAGCTAATCTTCTGTCAGATGACAATTTAGTAAAAGCCACAAATAAAATCTGTTTAAATTCTTTTTTCCTATTTTGTAGTTACACACGTCACTGCCTGATATATTAATAAAAGATTTAAAGGCTAAAGAGTAATACCATTGCACAGAAAAAATAGTCATTCACAGTAACAAAAGCCAAGGTTTATAACGTAATGTGTTAAAGACTTGGTGGTAGTGACTTAATACAACCATTTACAAAACTGAATTTTAACAACCATAATTTTAGCATGGGTAGATGAGCCTTATTATGACATTACTGAAGTTGACAGATGATGGAAGTTTGCCTACACTGTAGATTTGACCTAAAATAAAAGCCTAGGGAAAATATTTTCACAAGTGTCAAGTATAAACATATTACACATTTATAAACTGTGACTACAATTTAAAACTTAATAAGGTTTTGAAGCACTATGATTTTCTTAATAAGACCGTCACAAAATGTTAGATTTTTTTTTTATGTGTTTAGCTGTAATTCACTATATAAGACTGCCACTAGTACAACTTAACATTATGGTAACTAGAAGTTAGTGAAAGCTCAGTTTATCAAAATGTAACTAATACAGTAAGTCCCTTACATACGAACAAGTTCCATTCCGAGAGCACATACATTAAATTCCAATTTGTTCGTAAGACCAACAAAGTTAGCCTGGGTACCCAACTAACACAATCGGTTATATAGTACTGTACTGTAACAAGTTTATAATACTTTTCACACAAATAATACATAAAAAACAAAAAAAACACGAAAAATGAAACATTTTTAATCTTACACTACAGTACCGTGAAAAGTACAGTAGTACAGTACAACAGCTGGAATACAGGGGCTGTTGGCAGTACCAGCTACATCACCGCTGCTTTTACACTTGCTTCCAGACATCCTGGGCTTGAAGTAAAGATACTGTACTACTGTACTCTATAAGTACTGTAAAGTACACAAAAGCACAACCACTTGTAGAGGATGCACACACGTGTCAATGTACACCAGACACGTGAACTAACTTATGCGACTGGACATGTGAACACATGTTCACATCTTTGAAAGTTCGCAACTTGAAGGTTTGTATGTAGGGGACTTACTGTATTACAAGTGTTTGTATCAGCAAGAACATTTTATGTACGATGCTCTACTTCCTATTAAAACTCATTACAAAAACATTTCATAAGTAAAATGACTACTATTGAAATCAAGCAAGCCCTAGAATACTGGGGTATGTGTCTATTTTCATAGGCTTGAGAGGCATAGATGACAAGTATTTTCAAATCTAGATACTATTTTTTTAAATTAATTAATTAATTAATTTATTTTTGGCTGCGTTGGGTCTTTGTTTCTGTGCGAGGGCTTTTCTCTAGCTGCGGCGAGTGGGGCCCACTCTTCATCGCGGTGCGCGGGCCTCTCACTATCACGGCCTCTCTTGTTGCGGAGCACAGGCTCCAGATGCGCAGGCTCAGTAGTTGTGGCTCACGGGCCTAGTTGCTCCGGGGCATGTGGCATCCTCCCAGACCAGGGCTCGAACCCGTGTCCCCTGCATTGGTAGGCAGATTCTCAACCACTGCGCCACCAGGGAAGCCCCAAATCTAGCTATTAAATGCACATTTCTCATAAGGCAAGCAAAAATGCTAATGGACCGTTTATAGACCATATGAAATGAAGTCTATACACCATTATAGACTGAGTAATCAAATATTTACTTTTTTTTCAAACCAAAGTAAAAATGTTCTAAATCTTAATGAAAAGCTGTCTTATAGAATAGAAAAAAATGTAGAACTAGAACTATACAACCAGGTTTGGGTGCCAGCCAGCACTTTTGCTGACCTGATGTATGACTTTGATTTTTTTCCCCCACAAGTAAAAAAGAAATTGGATTATGTAATCTCCAAGGGTTTGTTTTCGTTTGTTTGTTTTTTGATTCCAATACTAAAAGCTTTATGTAATAGGCAAAGGCCAATTTTTGAGCTGGAAATAGACTTTGGTAGAATTCAGTAGAAGGCAGGTAAGTCAAAACTAAACAATCCCGTTTAAAAAGGTGCCCAGACTAAGGTTACAGAATGTCAAGACATACTGTTCAAATTGGCAGATGATACTAAGGGCGATCACTGAAATTACTGTGGATTTGAAGCTATACTGCTTTCTATAGACATTTACTCTCAGAATTCATTCCTCCTTCTGGCAGAATTTTCACGTGGGGATACCCCCTCCTCCATGTGGTCTCGGTGGCAAACTAGCCACCCCCCCTCCAACCCTGCAGCCCAGGACAGAGCTCATGACAAATCAGCAAACAATACAACCTTGGCCACTGACTGTTTCAGTATGTAGGACCCTAAACCAGTCCAATCAGATTGAATTTTAGGATTTGTTCAGGAACCGCCACAAGAGAGTAACTCCACTAGATCTGAAATAATAGGTACATGAGACTCAAATGTTCAATAACCCCCTTGACAACATAACAGGAAAGCCTATCTGAGAATGGAACCATGCAGTGGAAGTGGAAACAAGAAATGGAGAGAGCAAGAGAACTGATTATATCTTTTGAGCCCCAGTACGAAGCTATGCTTTAAGCCATCCCTACCTCTAGGAGGTCTTAGTTTCACAAGTAAATAAATTCACTCTCACTTAATCTGGGTTGAGTTCTTTCTTGCAACTGAAAAAAATCATAATTAAGTTTCTCTACAATAATCTCAATGTAGTCTCATGGATGAGGAAAGATCTTTCCCAAGTTCTTGCCATATAACCCAGCTAAATCATTTAATCCCCTTATGTCTCAATATGATCAACAAAATAAAGTATCAGCCATTATCTGCTTTAAAGTGTTGTGAAGGTTAAAAAAAAATGTTTCTGTAAGTAAAATGATATTTAAATCCAATGCCCTGTAGATGGAAAAATGGTCTCACTTTTTAAAAAGTAATTTTAGGAGGTCATTTTTACAATGAGTATTACTATAAAAAGTTTCTAGGGAACAAGGGAATTAGGAAATACCAATAGGACCTGCTGTATTTAGATTCAAATCTAATTGTATTCAAGCCTGTTTCTACACAGTACGTGAGTATAAAAAAGAAACTCCAAATCAAGCAGTCCTGAGATTAGGTATTAGTTCTATTGCTTACAGGTTTGTATGACTTTGGGTAAAATAACCTCTCAAAACATCTTAACTCCGTACCTATAAAAAAGAACAGTAATATCTATCTCAAGTTACAAGGTTTTTGTGAGGATCAAATGAGATAACAAGTTATGAAAGCTCTTGGCATGGTGTCTACATTTAACATACCTTCTGTACAATGTATTAAATAATAATTTTTTCCTATTGTTATTCAAGTGTCTGAAGTTGGAGGAAAACTGTATTTCAGAGGAAAGGGAGGGGCAAATTAGGAGTTTGGGACTAACATATACACACTACTCTATATAAAATAGATAACCAACAAGCACCTACTATATACCACAGGGAACTACACTCAATATTTTGTAATAACCTATAAGGGAAAAGAATCTGAAAAAGAATAGGTATATATATGTAAAACTGAACCACTTTGCTGTACACCTGAAACTAACACAACATTGTAAATCAACTATACTTCAACAAAAATAAAATAAATTTTTAAAAAACTTCAAAAAACAAAAAACTGTACTCCATTCATTCCAAGATATATTGATACCTATCTCACTGTCCAAAATCAAATAGTACCTTATAGTTGTTGGAATGCCATTGTTTATTTGGCAGTGGTTTTTTCTTTTTTCAGTGCTACATAATAGTGCATCCTGCAGTTAAAGGTTGCCTTAGATTTATTTCTTTTTTAAAGCACATTATTGGAGAATAATTGCTTTACAATGGTGTGTTAGTTTGTGCTTTATAACAAAGTGAATCAGCCATACATATACATATATTCCCATATCTCCTCCCTCTTGTGTCTCCCTCCTACACCTCTAGGTGGTCACAATGCACCGAGCTGATCTCCCTGTGGCTGCTTCCCACTAGCTATCTATTTTACATTTAGTAGTGTATATATGTCCATGTTCATGCCACTCTCTCACTTCGTCCCAGCTTACCCTTCCCCCTCCCCGTGTCCTCAAGTACATTCTCTATGTCTGCATCTTTATTCCTGTACTGCTGGTAAGTTCTTCAGAACCCTTTTTTTTTTTTTTAGATTCCATATATGTGTTAGCATAGAGTATTTGTTTTTCTCTTTCTGACTTACTTCACTCTGTATGACAGACTCTAGGTCCATCCACCTCCCTACAAATAACTCAATTTTGTTCCGCTTTATGGCTGAGTAATATTCCATTGTATACATGTGCCACATCTTCTTTATCCATTCATCTGTCAATGGACATTTAGGTTGTTTCCATGTCCTGGCTATTGTAAACTGTGCTGCAGTAAACATTGTGGTACATGTCTCTCTTTTAGAATTATGGTTTTCTCAGGGTATATGCCCAGTAGCAGGACTGCTGGGTCATATGGTAGTTCTATTTTTAGTTTTTTAAGGAACCTCCATACTGTTCTCCATGGTGGTTGTATCAATTTACATTCCTACCAATAGTGCAGGAGGGTTCCCTTTTCTCCACATCCTTTCCAGCATTTACTGTTTCTAGATTTTTTGATAATGGCCATTCTGACTAGTGTGAGGTGATACCTCATTGTAGTTTTTTATGTGCATTTCTCTAATAATTAGTGATGCTGAGCATCTTTTCATGTGCCTCTTGGCCATCTGTATGTCTTCTTCGGTAAAATGCCTATTTAGGTCTTCTGCCCATTTTTTAATTGTACTATTTGTTTCTTTGATATTGAGCTCCATGAGCTGTTTGTATATATCAGAAATTAATCCTTTGTCTGCTGCTTCGTTTGCAAATATTTTCTCCCATTCTGAGGGTTGTCTTTTCATCTTGTTTACGGTTTCCTTTGCTGTGCAAAAACTTTTAAGTTTCATTACGTCCCATTTGTTTTTGTTTTTATTTTCATTACTCTAAGAGGTGGGTCAAAAAAGATCTTGCTGTGGTTTATGTCAGAGAGTTTTTCCTATGTTTTCCTCTATGAGTTTTATAGTGTCTGGTCTTACATTTAGGTCTTTAATCCATTTGGAGTTTATTTTTGTGTATGGTGTTAGGTAGTGTTCTAATTTCATTCTTTTACATGTAGCTGTCCAGTTTTCCCAGCACCATTTACTGAAGAGGCTGTCTTTTCTCCATTGTATGTTCTTGCTTCCTGTGTCGTAAATTAAGTGACCGTATATGTATGGGTTTATCTCTGGGCTTTCTATTTGCCTTAGATTTAATAAGGTACACCGATTCCCATTTTAAGAACCATAGTACTTAACCAAATAAAGTAGTACTTACCCAAGATATACATTAGAAACAGAAAAGAGTGTGTGGATGTATTTATATAATCAGGTATAATTTTACTTTACATACCTCTGTAGGTCAACTATTTCATTGTTAAGGGTATCTAGCTCCTTAATAGCAGAGAAATCTGCGACAGGACTTGATCCTATGATGTTCTAAAAACAAAGAGTTCACAATTATAACATTATTACTATAAAATTCCATGCGGCAAAGCATTAAAAATGTTTAAAAGCACTATATGGATACATATTTTATGGTATTACTAACACTTTTAATTCACTTAAGAAAACCCTATCTAGTGCAATTTTACACACACACACACACACACACACACACACACACACACACAGGCAGTTATATACTAAGACATTTTCCCTTAAAGTCTCTAAAAGCTGTTGTTCTGTAATATATACCACCACTTGAGATCCCAATGTCTTTGTCGTGTGATCTTAGCCTGTCTAGAATGTTGCAGTAAAGCAGATATCAGATTTATAAACTAATTCCTCCACTGAAGCATAAATTTCTTGGGGAGGTGAATTGTGATTTATTTGTATTTGTATTAAATAAATGGTGGTTGATTTTATTTAATTCAACATTTACTTTTATTAAATACTTTCAGTGTCTATTTAAAGTAAAACCAACCGCTCAGCATGTTCCATAGTAAATATTAATATCACCATACATGAAACTGTCTTATATGACATCCTTTACATATGGTTTTCTTTCAATAATGGAGGTGTCAAGATTATTCTCTGAATGGTATTTGTATTTAGAAAACCTAGCTGGGTTTATTCTGGGCTCTGCTGTTTTACTAGCTGCATGATCTTCACTGCAAAACAGGGAAATAATCTCTGCCCTGCCCTCTTTAAAAATTAAATAAATATTGCATATGAAGTCCCTCTACAAACTTTATGATATTTTATAAATGTAAGCTATTATTATACTTAACTTCCTCAACAGAATATGCTCTTGAAAGTTGGAAAGGCTCCCAATGACTTGCTTCCACCCTGGCTCAGCCCCCTTTGTGAACCATTTTTGATGCCTTATATAGCTGGCTGAAGTCAAGGCAAAAAGATAACTGCTCCTTCAAACACTTGACCTATACCCAATGCTACAACCAAATTGACAAATAACAGGATGATCATCATCAGGAAATGTTAAAACTGAGGCCTAAACATGTAAAACTAAGATATACTGAGGACCTTATTAGCAGAACATAAAACTTAGTATTATACTTATGTTGCTGTGAACTTAAGGTATGTCACCAACTTGCACAACAGAAGAAGAAACCTAAAAGTTCACAGTAACCTATCTGCTCACATTTATATAATGGTTTACAAATTTACTAAGTACTAATCCGAAAACTGGTCTGTAGGTAGGGCAGATACTATTATTAACCCCATTTTAGAGCTAAAGAAACATATTAAATGACTTGCTTAAAGTTGAACCCAGCTAGCTAATAGGCGATATTGATCAGGAGACTTCTAATCAAATTCAAGTGCTATTTCACATTATGACCCTTGGCACCTGCATATTAAGATCATTTAGGTAAATGAAACCATTACCCTAAAAGCCAACTTGATAAACAGGTACATCAATAAAATGTGGCAAATAATTCCTTCTATATTTCTTTATGCTATACTGCATAACTGTCCTCATATGTTTTGTTTTGTTTTGTTTTGACTATCAATACCAAAACTCATCCGTTAGGATTCAATTAATGCTATTCTCAATTTTATATTAATTACAGATTTGTACCAAATATGCCTCTTACTATGTTTTACTATTATGTGTTTCACTGACACATAGACCCTTATCATTCTAAAAAGTCAGAAATTTTAAAGTGGGTTTCTGAATGTGACAATTATTTACTAGGATTTTAACTCTGCCCAAACTTGACTTATGAGCTAATTAAGCCTGGCCAGACAATTTGAAAAGCGAACAAAATGAAAAATTAGCACTTAGTCTCACTTTTATCACCAAGAGTAACTTACATCCCATAAGTGCTACTGAGAAATTTGCTATCAGAGGTGCAAGCAAACCAAGAAACTCAGGACTCCCATACCTGTTCTGTCACTCTAACTCAAAAAAAGTGACTCACATTTGACAGTCTTTCACTATTAAAAATATCATCAAATAAGAAGAGTGAGACAAATAAGTTTAACTTCAAACAAGTTATATGGTAATACCATAGATGACTCCAGAATGAAGATCAGTGTACTTAGTTGGTACTGATAAGTGTACTTGCGTCACTCTCAATTGCTGACACAAAAATTAAACTCCTGTTCTAGAGCAATAAAATAACATGCAATCAGGAAGCAAAGAAAAAGTTCGGCTAACAGTATATAAAGTATAAGAAGGGCATATGAAGAAAAATGTACCATGTCCCCTTCTTGCAAAATATTTTCTCTCACCCTGTTTTGTGTATTACACAAAAATTCCACTTTGGTGATTTTAAGTGGATCAGAGAGCTTAGGGAAGGCAAGTTAAAATGCACACAAGGACCAAATGACAGACATGTGACAAAAGCATGCTGTTTAGGTATTTTCTCTGCATTAACTTTGAGGCATAAACAACCTCTAATTTCAAAATGTTATCTTGTAAACCAAAAACCGTAATGCTAAAAAAGGCATAAAGTAAAGCTCTAACCTTGAGAGAGTAGAGTTAAGAAACTGACAGTACAAGAAAGGCGAAAAGCAGAGTGCTGCAGAATGGAAAAAATAGTCCAAACTAGAAAAAACACAGAAAGGAAAGCAACATTCAAAAAAGGATTAGTCAAAGCTGCAAAAAAAATGCAGTTCTAAAAAACTTAGATTATAAAGAGAAAAGAGATTATTTGAAAGACAAAACAAATGCAAATTTTAATTTTTAAGGTTAAAATTTTTGGTTATAGATAAGACAACAGTGATAAAATCCCATTTTAATGAATAATACTGATATCTGACATGGACAAAAGTATCTATGCTCTAGTGAATGGACTTCAGTAAATCTACTTAATTGAAAATTCTGTATAGCAGATGCAACTCGAAGTGCCTACTAATGTTACAGAGACTTCAATGAACAAACAATTTGCTTCAGAAAGTTCTGCTGTATGTGTATTTTGTGTTGGTGGGAGACTCAGTGGGTATAAAATGAAGGCAGCAAGGAAAAAAAGCAGTCTACATATGTGAAAGAAGATGAAACAACACAGTGTTCCATAACTGAGCAGGGGGCAGAAATACAAATTTGTAACCTTTATCTTTCTGGGTGGCATCACTTTTAGCCTTCTCTACAACTTAGGGAACCCATGTTCTACATCAAAAGAAATCTCAGAAATTCACAAAATGCTCCCCCTAAAACACTCACAAAGCAGATAAAATCAAGTAGTTACTTAATGTGAAAATAAGAATAAAAACTCTTATATGTAACTTCTATATTTAGTGGCTATAAATTTCCATTTAGTTGACTTAGGAAAAAAATCCAATTTTGACTGTTACTAGATTTGTTAAAATGGGATTTTTTTAACCTATGTGACAAAATTAATGCAAGACATTCTACTGACATTTTAAAGAGAACTCTCCTGATACCAAATATGTGACAACTCCTATATAGGTAACTCTGAAGAATCACCACATCCATGGTTACTTTGTAGGTCACAAAGTATGGAGGGCAAACAGCCACTAGAGCATGCAAGTCCTTTTAAAGCTCTATTATAAGGCCAAGATATTATAAACCACAATATTAGGAAGGGTTTCTAGATGAGAAGAGAAAAATCAAGGTACAGCATTACTGAAACATGTAGTTTTGAAAATTCCCACTGCTGGCCAGAACCAAAAGTAGCTAAAACCTGTTTCTAGCTGTTCAGATATGAAATTCGGTTGTATGCTCAGGAATAGAGGGTCATCTATATGGCGAAAACCACACAGACTTTTCCTCAACAAGTTTTTCTTTTCTTTTTTTTTTTATGTAAAATTGACAACAAGCAATCATAATCTCCTAGATTTTGTTTTCAAATCTGTATTGTTTTCTCCAAGAGTGAATTATCAAATGAAATGCAGTAATTTAATTCTTATAGGTTTCATTTAAAATTTACACTCTATTCATAAAAATTAATTTACATATCCACGGGGGAAAAACAAGACCACATTTTCCAGTTTTAAGACTGGAAAGTATGGTTGTCATATGTGTAATGAATGGTGGGATAAATGAGCTGTAGCCCAAGGATATCATACAAGGTATTCCAACATATTTATAGGCACAAATTAAACCGTAAACAGTATACTGCTCTGTTTCTAGCCAGATACATTTTCTCCACTATTCCATACAAATCGATTCTGTCACCTGGCATAGCATTTGTTCTTTTCTGTTAATGCATTAAGGTTTTCTTTAAAGTTGTCTTACCTTTTGTAAAGTGGCCCTATCTGATGGTGGAATCATCTCAGGAATAAGAATGTGAGGAGGATCGATGCCCTTTATTAACTTTTGATTGATTAAGTGAAAAGCCAAGGCAAACTGATCTTTTGAAAGCTTCCCACAGTCCTTTGTGTCACATAATGCCCTGTACAAATAAACAAAAAGAACAGTATGTAAATGTCACAATTACCATTCTAAAAATCCAGGGGAAAATTAATACGACTATGTAGCTTTGAAATAATCACCAGTTGAATTAAAAAATAAAGTCATACCAACTTATGGCTAGCCAAAAACTCACTAAAATGTTAGAAGAGAGTTATTGGCTAAAATGGTAAGAAAAAGAGACTGTTCACCTTGGTGCTGAGCAGGGTCCTCTAATTTGGGTTTCCTCTGTGCTTTCTTACCAATTTCCAGAACCGCTACAGAGTAAAAGCTGTGGCGGGCCAAAGAATTCCAACATTCTCTACTCCCAACATTTTCAACATTAAAACATGTTAAAAATGAAACCTAAGTTCCAACAAATTTGGTTCGTTAGTGGCATTAGAATGATTCTTAAACAAGCAAAATACTCCATGTCGGCTTGTTTCCTACAACTTTTGAAGTAGGAGGATGTCAGGATCACCGTCAAAGAAAAATAACAGCTGCAAATGGAGATCACGTGTGGAGAGAAGGCAGCAATCTGGAAACCTTTACAAAAATCACTTGAAGAGAAACAGCAAATGTTTTATTCTATTTGCTTCCCCCCGGCCTTTTGTTTTTAAGGTCAGCTTTCTAAAGTCCTGATCTGTTTGATTCATTGAAAACCAATGTGGCCTGATTAAAAGACTATGGGCTATGGTGTCAAAGAAACCTTAAATTCCAGCTTTTCTACTTATTTCTTCTTGTGACATTGGCCATATTTTTTAACCTCTCCAAGCCTTAGTTTCTTCATCTATAAAGTGGAGATTACACCTATCTTGCAAGGTTACTGTGAGAATTAAAGACAAAGTACATAAAAAGTCTGGGCATAATGGCAAACCCATGACAGCTGCCATTTATTCAGCATAGTGCCTAGCCTACGCACTTGAAAGTGGCAGCTATCACTAGCTACATATATTTAATCTTTCCCAGTCTTGGGTTCTTGTTCCTTTTAAGGCAGATCTGCTGTCCTTTGTTCTTTTCTAAGTTCCTCTTTGCAACTATATGGTTCCACTTCTGATGTTTGCTGCCCCTTGAAAACCTCATGATAACTAACCTCGGTATAGTCAGGTGGATTGGCAGCAGGAACACTATAAAAAGCATTTTCATTATATTATCTCATTTAATGTGAAATTCATTAGAGACACTAAAGTTTGTCATTTTTTAAGGACCAAGCGTATAGTTCCCACGTAAAGGTATAAAAGTATACATATACCCTATAGAAAGAATTATACAAGTATACCTTGAAGATTCTGGATTTGTTTTATATTGTTTAAATTTCAGAATTTTGGATTCTCTCTTAAAAACTGAAGTTTAATTAGCTGATATAAACCAATGCTGGATTTTAACATTCTAATAACCATTAACTGACACTGTCAATCTAATAAAACTATAGGTAACCCATTCTCAAGCTTTTGTCCACTATCCAGAAGAAATCATCAGACTTAAATTTTTCTCTACAAAGAATTCTAAACAAAAACTGTCCTACTTTCAAATGACTAAAAATAAGAATCTACAAAACTAGAGTTGATACAAAACCATATTTGTTTTTTAAATCACTTAAATAAAGTCTTACCAAATATGGGCTAGTAAGGCAGAAGGTAAACCTGTCTTCAGGAAGATTTCACGGACTTCCAATCCAGACACAAATCCATCCATATCTTTATCAGTTTTCAAGAAGATTTCATCATATTTAGCTTTTTCTGCAGGGGATACAACCCACTACAGGAAAAAAATATATATATAGTATTTCCACCAAAATGAAACAAACTTTGAAGTGTCCCTCTTTCAGCCCATGACAGTAACTTTCACAAATTCTGTGCAATTCTACCCCACTAACTATAGCAACAGTGTGTCACTTCCATCACACCCCAATTGAAATGCTGTGATGAAGAGAAAATTACAGAATAAAAATATAGGTTACCTATAGGGACTGTACTTAAAGATGTCCATTTTACTTTTTTTTAAGTAATGAGTAAATTCAAGCACAGTTAACTCTTGACTTATGAATGACCACATTAAGATGCGTAACTAGGAGAGTCTACATAAACAAAAGATTCAGATAATTCTAAATCTCCATTTTTTTATAGTTTCATTCCCCGTTCTTAACTGTAGCCAAACTGGCTGATCTGCATATTCTGTCATTATTTTCCTTTACTCAACCTAACAAGAAGCAGGTTGTAGGAAAAAAAAGGCCTTGAACAACCCCAAATTGGAAAATTTGATCCCAAAGAATCAAGAGTTAACTAGAGATTAAACAAACAAAACATCTATTAACTTTGCCAGGGCAAGCATGCCAGATTAACATGGATGGAGCATCTTCTTTCTCCAACTTTAATTCCAGGTAGATCAAGGCAAAGCCAATGAAACATCCATATGACCTAAGTAAGGCCAAATGCAGGAGAGGACTGTCTTCTCTAGGACATCACATTATATAGGTTCAACCAGAGGGAGCTCTGAATTTTTGATCCCTTTGATTGCTCCTTCTATCTTCACCAAGCAATCAACTGTTAAATGCCATGCATTTTGTTTTTTAAAAATAGTCCTTTAACACTGATAAATCTATACCTGTCTTAACGGTGCTTTGGTAGGTAAAATGCCTACAGGTGGTAAGGAGTGGTAAGGTTCCTTGGCTGATGTTGAAGAGGGGATCAACCGCACAGAGCCTGATATACTGACCGTTTTCCTCTTAGAAGGTGGCACCAAGGCTGGAGGCAAGGACACTGGCACAGGTTCTTTCTCCAATGCGCAGTATACCAAAAACATGGCCTTCAAAACAGACGAACCAGGGTCATATATATTAAAATCATTTAACAACAACCACCCACGAACTAATTATTGCTCAACAAAAAAGCATCTTCAAGCTGCCTCAAATCCTTTTATTAAGAAATTAGGCTGGGAAGGAAAGAAAGAGGAAAAGAGGGAGAGATGAAAGGAAGGACGGAGAAAAGGAAATAAATCAAAACTAAGCAACTTTTAGGAAGATATCCTAAGCAGTAAAAACTTAGACACACACCCTTCAAGTAAAGGTCTTGTAATGTCAAAAGAAAACAACCTGGGGAAAAAATTATTTGCAAAGAAAGAATTAACTTCCCTAATATATAAAGAATACTTAGATATTAACAGAAGAAAACCACAAAATCCAGTAGGAAAATAGGCTAAGAGTATTAACAGATACTTTACAGAAAAGTATATATCACAAATGGCCCATCCTTTAACTTATAAAAATATGCTCACTTTCACTCCCAAGAAAACGGCAAGTTAAAACTATATGAAAATACCATTTTCCTTCTAATGGCAAAAGTCCAAAGTTTCATTACACAATTTGTTAGCTAGACTGGGCAAACAGGCACTCTCGTACATTGCTAGTGAGAGCTCAAACTGGTACCAAGACTACTGAATGGTACTTTGGCAACATCTACCAAATTACTTATTTCCCTTTTGGCTCAGAAATCTGACATCTGGGAGTCTATCCTCAGATATCCTCTAACTGCCTGCATAGGAAATGCTGTATGAAATAGGTTTTTAATTATAGAATTGTTTGTATTAGCACCCAAGTGCTCATCAGCAAAGACTGGTTTAAAAAACTATGGTATACCCATACAATGAAATACTATCAAACAAACAAACCCCCCACCTGCCCAAGAAAAAGCAAATCCATGGGAAATATTCTGTATCTTAACTGCAGTGGTACCTTCACAGATATATACAATTGTCAAAACTCATCAAATTATATACTTAAATTGAATGCAGTTCATTGTATGTAAAGTAGTCCTTAATAAAGCTGACCAGAGAAAGAATCATGGAGCCCTCTGTGTGAAAAGATATCCAAGATACTATGTTAACATGAAAAAAGTATAGCGGTGAACAGTGTGTATGTATAATAATAGTGTGTAACCTTTACGGTAAGGGGATAATAATTATTCATATCTGTTTCTGTTTCCATTAAGAAATTCTATGAGGATAAACAAGAAAGGAAGGATAAATAAGAATATATAGAGTAGGTGTAAATGGAGCAGTTGAGGGCAAGGATGGGACTGACATTTTTTTCCACTGAATATCTTCTTATGTTGTACTGATTTCTGAACCACAAGAATGTATTACCTATTAAAATTATTTTTAATTATTAAATACAAAAAACCCCACAAACTTTCTATTTCCAAAAGTTTGAAACTCCAGAAAGAAAACTACTTTCAACCAAATTCACAATATATGTAATATTATTTCATACTTTCAAACAAATTCACAATATATGTAATATTATTAGCTTGGCAATGAGCTAAAAGAAGTGACTAACATGCACATTAAAGGTCAGCATTCCTCTTGCTACAGATAGGAGTCATTTCCTGGAAAAGTGGACACTTGAAGCAAAAAAGCTATGTCAGCCATCTGCTGCCAACAGACAACACAGTTTTTCAAAGTTAAAAAAATATATTACTAAGTTCATGTTGCCTTGAAAATAATTTTCCTGACAAAACTGAAGTCAAAAATTTTTCCACCAAATAAAATAGAAAAAGTGAACAGTATACGGTTGAATTATGATTTTGTTTGTTTTCTTATTATATTGTACTTTATCCTAATCAAAGCATGTCACTGAAACAAATACAGCAACTAAATCAAATGATGTACAAGCTTGAAACCTGGCCAGCAACTAGTTTTTAAACTGAAATGTACTAGCAAATGCATTTGCACAGTTAGAGACAGACAACTAAGAAGCATTTCGTATATCTTTTTGATGATTTCAAGGTAAATGCATCAAAAATAAACCTAAGCTTACTCATGGACAGAGACAGCAGGGAAAGAGGGGACTAGTTTCACTGTTGCAGTCAATTACCAGTAGCTGTTCTTTTTCTTTGATTTTTTTCCATCCTCTACGCTTTTAGGGAGTATTTCTCAAATTTCTGGCCATTAGAATCACCTGGAGGGCTTGTTAAAACACAGGTTTTTTGACACAACCCCAGAGATTCTTATTCAGTTGGTTTGAGGTACGGCCTGAGAATTTGCATTTCTAATACATTAACTGGTGATGCTGACATTGTTTACAGGAGACCATACTTTGAGAACCAGTAATTTAGGAGTTTCCTAAGGAGTTTTGTTTGCTCGTTGGTCTACTCAGTCAGTTGAACTCCCAGTTTTAATTTCTAATAATAGCAAACTAGGATGAAATATCAGATGTTTGTTGTGTTTTCCAAGTAATACAGGTTTCCTTCATCAATTTAGTTCAACATTTACTGAAAAATTTCTAGCCAGCAGACACTGTGCTAGGCATTACAAATACAGAAGTGAAGAGATCTCTCATTTTTTTTTTTTTAAGAAGATGTTGGGGGTAGGAGTTTATTAATTAATTTATTTTTGCTGTGTTGGGTCTTTGTTTCTGTGCGAGGGCTTTCTCTAGTTGTGGCAAGCAGGGGCCACTCTTCATCGCAGTGCGCGGGCCTCTCACTATCACGGCCTCTCTTGTTGCGGAGCACAGGCTCCAGACGCGCAGGCTCAGTAGTTGTGGCTCACGGGCCTAGTTGCTCCGCGGCACGTGGGATCCTCCCAGACCAGGGCTCGAACCCGTGTTCCCTGCATTAGCAGGCAGATTCTTAACCACTGCGCCACCAGAGAAGCCCCGAGATCTCATTTTTACAACCCAACGGAAGAAGCAGCAAACATGTAAAAAGTTAATTTCAGTGCTATGTGAACATGTTGAGAAAGAGAGATGTGTAATAAATCTCCAAGTGCCAAAAACTCTTCATATAATGAGGATCCAACAAATGCTACTGACAAAAATTTAGACCACTTTCAGTCTAAGAACTTACCTGACAGAAAAATTTAAGACTTAGTAAGGATGTAAAAACCAATAGATAGATAGGAAGACAGAATACAAGGTAAAAGGAGTATGAGTCTACCTCTCCAAAGAGTAGAGAAGGATAAGAGGGAAATTATACTGAAGAAACCTGGCGAACACCACCTTAACCAAGTGATGAAGGTTAACATCACCAGTGAAGGCATGTGGACATCATGTAATCCCCCACCCCTGATAAATGCAACGAGAAAGATATTCTACATCTGTGGTACTCTTTCCAAAAACCCATACCCCCAGTCTAATCATGAGAAAAACATCAGACATACCCAGCTAGTACTCCTAGACAATGTCAAAGTTATTAAAAAAAAAGCAACACTGAGAAACTATCATAGACTAGAGAGACTAAGTAGACATAGCAATTAAATGTAGTCTGGTAGCCTAGAAGGGATCCTGGGACATAAAGGAAACACTGGTGAAATGCATTTAAAGCCTAGAGTTCAATTAACAGTAATGTACCAATGTTGGTTTTAGTTTTGACATATGTACCATGGCAATGTAATATGTTAGTAGTAGGGGAAGTGGGGTGAGGGGTACTGAGGAAATCTCTGTACTCTATCTGCAACCTTTCTGTAAACTTAAAACCATTCCAAAATTTAAAGTTTATTTTTTAAAAAACAAATAAACAAAAAAACAAAAACAGCATGATTGGGACTTCCCTGGTGGCGCAGTGGTTAAGAATCCACCTGCCAATGCAGGGGACATGGGTTCGATCCCTGGTCCGGAAAGATCCCACATGCCACGGAGCAACTAAGCCTGTGTGCCACAACTACTGAGGCTGTGCTCTAGAACCTGCTAGCCACAACTACAAAGCCCACACACTGCAACTACTGAAGCCCATGCACCTCTAGGGCTCGCGTGCTACAACCACTGAAGCCTGCGCGCCTAGAGCCCGTGCTCCGTAACAAGAGAAGCCACTGCAATGAGAAGCCCGTGCACCGCAACGAAGAGTAGCCCCTGCTCGCGGCAACTAGAGAAAAGCCCACATGCAGCAACAAAGACCCAAGGCAGCAAAAAAAAAAAAAAAAAAAAAGCCCAGCATGATCTAGAAGGCCCAGGCTCAGCCCTGGCTCTGCCACTAACTGATCTGCTTAGAGGAGCTAATTTACAAAATCTTGTCCAACTCTAAAAATCTATGAAAAAGCATAAGCATAAGCTCATTTACCAAATAGTAAATTACTAGATTTAGGGGTCTTCCCTTTAAGTTTGAAAGCCATGGTTTCCAGCTCAATAAAACAAAGAACTATTTCATAGAATAGGACTGCATACTGGTGGAACTCATCCCAACAAAGGAAACAATAAACTTTAACATGATTATTAGTCACTTCCCTTGGTTCAATACCAATACCATAATTTTATATACATTTTGAGTTTTCAAACAAATACCAGAGAGGAAAATTTGGCCCATTTGCAAAATGTCCCCTTAATGCCCTGTCAGAGACTCTCTCCTAACCTAAGTCAGAAGTAAAACTCAGGAAGATGTATTTCCAATATCCTTATTCTCTAATCATAGAATTCATCAATGAGCAAATAGAATACCAATAATAGTCACAGACATTTTAAAAAATCAACATTCAAGGATATAGAAATTATTTTTTAAATCCACTTTATTTTTGTGTGTATACACACACACATGGCCCTCTCAAAAGTCATTTTATGAACTACAGAAATGATTCCTGGAAGTAAGTCTTCAAAAGTCACTTTAGTTGTGGCCAGAACACCCAAGGCATGCTAAGGCCTGACCTTTACAAATTCAGTTAAAAAAAACCGAAAAAACCTCCAAGATATTCTAGATTATGGATTTTTAATTAAACCACTAGGTTTCAGAGAATATAAAAAAGCATTTACATTTGAAAAGAAATAAGGACCGTTCATTAAAGGTTCACAAGGCAAGAGAAGTTATACAAGTTAGAATATCTCACTAACTTCAACTTTATTTATTCCAATTAAAAAAGTAAACCGACCAAAAATCCCATCTACGCTATAAAAGGAAAGAAAGAATTTGGTTTGGTTAAGAATTTTTAAAGATAAGTCTTAAACATAAAGACTCAGGTTCAACCAAGTTCTGGTTCATTAGTGAAATAAGAAGTTACTCTTTTTAAAAATCCATATTGTAATTCAAGAAACCAAATTAGAATTTCTCATTAACTTCATTTTTATTTATTGCCATTCAAAAAATAAACATACACTTTGGCTTTGGGACAAATGCCTGCATGTGGCCACATGTGCAGGAGAAAAGAGCTCCTGTATACGCCCCAACATCTGAGGAGGGCCATGCTGACTTTTATCCATGATGTTTTTTTCTTAAATAGCAGCACAGAGCCTTCCTTTGTCTGAATGCTTCCACATGGTTTATGCTCTACTTTCTCAGGGTTTACCAAAGATGATTGTATACAAGCTGCATTAACAAGACCTGGTAACAGGGCTCTTGGGACCTCTGTGCTGTTCCTGCTGGAGCACCCAGTGAGGAAAACAAGACAAGATGGTGGAGTAGAAGACCTTGAGCTCACTCCTCCCATGAGAACACCAAAATCACAACTAACTGCTGAACAATCATCAATAAAAAAGACTGGAAACTACCAAAAAAAGATATGCTACATCCAAAGACAAAGAGGAAATCACAACAAGACGGTAGGAGGGGCACACTTGCGATATAATCAAATCCCATACCCCCTAGGTGGGTGACCCACAAACTGGAGATAATTATATCACAGAAGTTCTCCCACAGGAGTGAGAGTTCTGAGCCCCACAAGAGGCTCCCCAGCCTGGGGGTCTGGCATCGGGAGGAGGAGCCCCCAGAGCACTTGTCTTTGAAGGTCAGCGGGTCTTGATCGCAGGAATTCCACAGGACTGGGGGAAACAGAAACTTCACTCTTGAAGGATGCACACAAGGTCTTATTACCAGGAACCAAGGCAAATGCAGTGAATTCACAGGAGCCTAGGCCAGACCTGCCTGTTGGTCTTGGATGGTCTCATGCAGAGGTCGGTGGTGGCTATGACTCTTGGGACATCAAAGCTGGTGGTAAACATACCCAGGAGTGAAGGCTGACATCTTACTTGGGACATTAACACCAAGACCTGGCCCCACCCAACAGCCTATAGGTTCCAGTGCTGGGGTGCCTCAGGCCAAACAACCAATAGGGCAGGAACACAGTCCCACCCATCAACAGACAGGCTACCTAAAGACTTCCTGAGACCATAGCCACCTCCAGACACACCCCTTGACATGGCCCTGCCTACCAGAGGGCCAATCCAGACACGCCCCTTGACATGGCCCTGCCCACCAGGGGGCCAAGATCCAACTCCACCCACCAGCAGGCAGGGATATGCCCCTCCCACATGGAAGCTTTACCAGCCTCACCCACCAGTGGGCAGATACCAGAAGCAAGAAAAATACAGTCCCAGTGCCTGTGGAACTCAGCCTGCAAACAAAGGTCAGAACCTACCCCGGGACCAGCTGGTCCCTGGTCATTGGGTGATGAGAGGGGGGATGTACTGCTGGGACACATACGACCTCCCCTACAGAGGGCCATTTCTCCAAGGTCAAGAAACATAACTAACCTTCCACATACATAAAAATACAAATAGAACCTTAGACAAAATGAGATGGCAGAGGAGTATGTTCCAGACAAAAGAACAAGATAAAACCCCAGAAAAACAACTAAGTGATGTGGAGATAGGCAATCTACCTGAGAAAGAGTTCAGAGCAATGATCGTAAAGATGATCCAAGAACTCAGGAAAAGAATGCATGCACAAAGTGAGAAGTTAAAAGAAGTTTTCAACAAAGAATTAGAAAAAATAAAGAACAACCAGAGTTGAAGAATACAATAATTGAAATAAAAAATAAACTAGAAGGAATCAACAGAAGAATAAATGAGGCAAAAGAATGGATAAGAGAGCTGGAAGACAGGGTGCTGGAAATCACTGCCACAGAACAGAATAAAGAAAAAAGTCTGAAAAGAAACGAGAACAGTTTAAGAGACCTCTGGGACAACATCAAATGCACCAACATTAACATTATAGGGGTCCCAGAAGGAGAAGAGAGAGAAAGGGCCTGAGAAGATACCTGAAGAGATAATAGCTGAAAACTTTCCAAACATGGGAAAGGAAGCAGTCACCCAAGTCCAGGAAGTGCAGAGAGTACCATACAGCATCAACCCAAGGAGGAACATGCCAAGACACATAGTAATCAGATTAACAAAAATTAAAGAGGAAGAAAAAATATTAAAAGCAACAAGTGAAAAGCAACAAATAACATACAAGGGAATCCCCATAAGGTTATCAGCTGACTTTTCAGCAGAAATTCTGCAGCCCAGAAGGGAGTAGCATGATACCTTTAAAGTGATGAAAAAGAAAAACCTACAACTGAGAATACTCTACCCAGCAAGGCTCTTTTTCAGATTTGATGGAGAAATCAAAAGCTTTACAGACAAGCGAAAGCTAAAAGAATTCAGCACCACCAAACCAGCTTTATGAAAAATGCTAAAGGAACTTCTCTAGGTGGAAAAGAAAAGGCCAAAATGAGAAACAAGAAAATTACGAAATGGGAAAGCTCACTGGTTAAAGCAAACCTACAGTAAAGGTAGGAAATCATCCACACACAAATATGATCTCTAAAACAAAAATTGCGAGAAGAGGAGAATACAAAAGCAGAATATCTGAAATGCACTTGAAATAAAAAGATCAGCAACTTAAAACAATCATGGAAATATATATAGACTGCTATACCGAATCCTCATGGTAACCACAAACCAAAAATCTATAATAGATATATACACATGTAAGAAAAAAGGAATCCAAGCACAACACTAAGGAAGGTCATCAAATCACAAGAGAGACGAGAACAAAAGAGGAAAGGCAGAAAAAAGACCTACAAAGACAAACCCAAAACAATTAACAAAATGGCAGTAAGAACATACATATCAATAATTACCTTAAATGAAAATGGATTAAAAGCTCCAACCAAAAGACAAAGACTGGCTGAATGGATACAAAAACAAGACCCAAATATATGCTATCTACAAGAGACCCACTTCAGATCTACAGACACATACAGACTGAAAGTGAGAGGATAAAAAAAGGTATTCCCTGTAAATGGGAATCAGAGGAAAGCTGGAGTAGCAATACTCAAATCAGACAAAATAGACTTCAAAATAAAGAATGTTACAAGAGACAAGGAAGGACACCACATAATGATCAAGGGATCAATCCAAGAAGATATAACAATTATAAATATATATGCACCCAACACAGAAGCACCTCAATGCATAAGGCAACTGCTAACAGCTATAAAAGAGGAAATCGACAGTAACACAATAATAGTGGGGGACTTTAACACCTCACTTACACCAATAGACGTATCATCCAAAATGAAAATAAATAAGGAAACAGAAGCTTTAAATGACACAACAGACCAGATAGATTTAATTGATATTTATAGGACATTCCATCCAAAACCAGCAGATTACGATTTCTTCTCAAGTGCGCATGGAACATTCTCCAGGATAGATTGCATGCTGGGCTACAAAGCAAGCCTCGGTAAATTTAAGAAAACTGAAATTGTATCAAGCATCTTTCCAATCACAACCCTATGAGATTAGAAATCAACTACAAGAAAAAAACTGCAAAAAACACAAACACATGGAGGCTAAACAGTATGCTACTAAACAACCAACGGATCACTGAAGAAGACAAAGAGGAAATAAAAAAATATCTAGAGACAAATGAAAATGAAAACATGACGATCTAAAACCTAACAGATGCAGCAAAGGCAGTTCTATGAGAGAAGTCTACAGCAATACAAGCTTACCTCAGGAAACAAGAAAAATCTCAAATAAACACCTAACCTTACAGCTAAAGCAACTAGAGAAATCAGAACAAACAAAACCCAAAGTTAGTATAAGGAAAGAAATCATAAAGATCAGAGCAGAAATAGAGACCAAAAGAAAAAAAAAAAAAGATCAACAGAACTAAAACCTAGTTCTTTGAAAACATAAACAAAATTGATAAAAGTTTAGCCAGACTCATCAAGAAAAAAAGGAACAGGGCACAAATCAATAAAATTAAAAATGAAACAAGACAAATTACAACAGGCAACACAGAAATACAAAGGACCATAAAAGACTACTACAAGCAAATATATGCCAATAAAATGGACAACCTAGAAGAAATGGACAAATTCTTAGAAAGGTACAATCTCCGAAGACTGAACCAGGAAGAAGTAGAAAATATGAACAGACCAAATACAAGCACTGAAATTGAATCTGTGATTGAAAAACTCCCAACAAAGTCCAAGACCAGATAGCTTCATAGGTGAATTCTATCAAAAATTCAAAGAAGAGTTAAGACCTACCCTTCTGAAACTATTCGAAAAAATTGCAGAGGAAGGAACACTTCCAATCTCATTCTATGAGACCACCATCACCCTGATGCCTAAACCAGACGAAGATACCACAAAAAAAGAAAATTACAGGACTTGCCTTGTGGTCCAGTGGGTAAGACTCCGTGCTCCCAATGCAGGGGGCCCAGGTTTGATCCCTGGTCGGGGAACTAGATCCCGCATGCATGCTGCAACTAAGAGTTCGCATGCCGCAACTAAGAAGTCTGCATGCTGCAACTAAGAGTCCACATGCCACAACTAAGAAGCCTGCATGCTGCAATGAAAATCCCACATTCTGCAACTAAGACCTGGAGCAGCCAAAATAATAAATAAATAAATAATAAAAGAAAATTACAGACCAATATCACTGATGAACACAAAAATCCTCAACAAAATACTATTAAACCAAATCCAACAATACATTAAAAGGATCATATACCACGATGAAGTGGGATTTATCCCAGGGATGCAAGGATTTTTCAATATACACAAATCAATCAGTGTGATACACCACATTAACAAACGGAAGACTAAAAACCATATGATCAGCTTAATAGATGCCAAAATAGCTTTTGACAAAATTCAACATCCATTTATGATAAAAACTCTCCAGAAAGTGGGCATAGCAGGGACCTACCTCAACATAATAAAGGCCATATATGACAAATTCACAGGCAACATCACACTCAATGGTGAAAAGCTGAAAGCATTTCCTCTAAGATCAGGAAAAAGACAAGGATGTCCACTCTCACCACTGTTATTCAACACAGTTTTGGAAGTCCTAGCCACAGCAATAAGAAAAGAAAAAGAAATAAAAGGAATTCATACTGGAAAAGAAGTAGTAAAACTGTCACTGTTTGCAGATGACATGATATCATACATATCATACATTTATCATAGAAAAATCCTAAAGACACTACCAGAAAACTACTACAGCTCATCAATGAATTCAGTAAAGGTGCAGGATACAAAATTAATACACAGGAATCCATTGCATTTCTGTACACTAACAAAGAAAGGTTAGAAAGAGAAATTAAGTAAACAATTCCATTTACTATTGCATAAGAAAAAAATAACAGGAATAAACCTACTTAAGGAGGCAAAAAACCTGTAATCCAAAAACTGTAAGTACCTGATGAAAGAAATCAAAGATGACACAAATAAAGGGAAAGATATACCATGTTCTTGGATTGGAAGAATCAATATTGTTAAAATGACTATACTACCCAAGGCAATCTACAGATTCAATGCAATCCCTATCAAATCACCAAAGGCATTTTTTACAGAACTAGAACAAAAATTTTTTTTAATTTATATGGAAATACAAAAGACCCCGAATAGCCAAAGCAATCCTGAGAAAGAAAAACGGAGCTGGAGGAACCAGGCTCCCTGAGTTTAGACTATACAACAAAGCTACAGCAATCAAAACGGTATGGTACTGGCACAAAATCAGAAATATAGATCAATGGAACAGGGTAGAAAGCCCAGAAATAAACCCATACACATACGGTCAGCTAATCTACAACAAAGGAGGCAAGAATACGCAATGGAGAAAAGACAGTCTCTTCAATAAGTGGTGCTGGGAAAACTGGACATCTACAAATAAAAGAATGAAATTAAAACATTCTCAGGACTTCCCTGGTGGTCCAGTGGTAAAGAATCCACCTTCCAAGGCAGGGGGCACAGGTTCGATTCTTGGTCGGGGACTAAGATCCCACATGCCGCAGGGCAACTAAGCTCATGCACCACAACTACTGAGCTCATGTGCCTCAACAAGAGAGCCTGCATGCCGCCAACTACGGAGCCCACGCACTCTGGAGCCCGCACGCCACTAGAGAGAGAAAACCCACACACCACAACTAGAAAAAAGCCCACATGCTGCAACTAGAGAGAAGCCCACACACCACAACTAGAGAGAAGCCCACGTGCTGCAATGAAGACCTGACGCAGACATAAATAAATTAAATAAATTTTTAAAAAAATCAGAACATTCTCTAACACCATACCATAACAAAGATAAACTCAAAATGGATTAAAGAACTAAATATAAGGCCTGAAACCATAAAACTCCTAGGGGAAAACATAGGCAGAACACTGACACAAATTGCAGCAGTATCTCGTTGGATCCGTCTTCTGGAGTAATGGAAATAAAAACAAAAATAAACAAATGGGACCTAATGAAACTTAAAAGCTTTTGCATAGCAAAGGAAACCAGAAACAAAACAAAAAGACAACCTATGGAATAGGAGAAAATATTTGCAAACAATGTGACCAACAAGGGATTAATCTCTAAAATATACAAACAGTTCCTATAGCTCAATATCAAAGAAAAAACATCCCAGTCAGAAAATGAGTAGAAGACATAAATAGACATTTCTCCAAAGAAGACATACAAATGGCCAAAAGGCAAATTTAAAGATGCTCAACATCGCTAATTATTAGAGAAATGCAAATGAAAACTACAATGAGGTATCACTTTACACTGGGCGTATTGGCCAACAACAAAAAGTCTACAAATAAAAAATGCTGGAGAGGGTGTGGAGAAAAAAGAACCCTCCTACACTGTTTGTGGAAATGTAAACTGGTACAGCCATTACAGAGAACAGTATGGAGGTTCCTTAAAAACTAAAAATAGAGCTACCATATGATCATACAATCCCACTACTGAGCACATATCTGGAGAAAAACATAATTTGAAAAGATGAGTGCACCCCAATGTTCACTGCAGCACTATTTAAAATAGCCAAGACATGGAAGCAACCTAAGTGTCTATTGACAGATGAATGGATAAGGAAGATGTGGTGTACATATACAATGGAATATTATTCAGCCATAAAAAAAGAATGGAATAATTCCATTTTCAGTGACACAGATGGACCTAGAGATTATCATACTAAGTGAAGTAAGTTAGACAAAGACAAATACCATATGATATCACTTATATCTGGAATCTAAAAAAATGATACAAATGAACATATTTACAAAACAGAGAAGACTCACAGACATAGAAAATAAACTTATGGTTACCAAAGGTGGGGGTATAAATTAGGAGTTTTAATTAGGATTAAAATATACGTACTACTATATATAAAATAAATAACCAACAAGGACCTACTGTATAGCATAGGGAACTATGTTCAATATCTTGTAATAACCTATAATGGAAGAGAATGTTGAAAAAGAATATATATATTTATATATATATGTATAACTGAATCACATTGCTGTACACCTGAAACTAACACAACATTGTAAATCAACTAGATTTCAATAAAAAATTCTTTTTTAATATTTATTTATTTATTTGGCTGCGCCGGGTCTTAGCTATGGCCCATGGGATCTTCGTTGCCAGTGTGGGATCTCCGTTGCGGCATGCGGGATCTTTAGTTGTGGCATGTGGGATCTTTAGTTGCGGCATGCGAACTCTTAGTTGTGGCATGTGGGATCTAGTTCCCTGACCAGGGATCGAACCCAGGCCCCCTGCATTGGGAGCATGGAGTCTTAGCCACTGGACCACCAGGGAAATCCCTCAATAAAAATTTTTTTAAAAATAAAATATAATAAACACAGAGCAGATGCTGGGTCTTTAAAACAAACATAAAGCACCGTTTTATCTAAAAGAAAATGGGGGGACTTCCCTGGTGGTCCAGTGCTTAAGACTCCATGTTCATAATGCAGGGGACCCAATTCCTGGTCAGGAAACTAGATCCCACATGCCACAACGAAGAGTTCACATGCCACAACTAAAGATCCCACATGTCACAACTAAAAAGATCCCACATGCCACAACTACGAGCCCACGTGCCACAACTAAAGATCCCACATGTCGCAACAAAGACCACGCATGCAGCAATGAAGATCCCATGTGCCGCAACTAAGACCCAGTGCAGCCAAATAAATAAATAAATATTAAAAGAAAATGGGTTAAGAGGACTTCCCTGGTGGTCCAGTAGTTAAGAATCCACCTGCTGATGCAGGGGACGCAGGTTCAATCCCACTAAGATCCCACATGCCATGGGACAACTAAGCTCACATGCCACAACAACTAAGCCCATGCACTCTAGAGCTCATGTGCCACAACTAGAGAGCCCATATGCCACAACTACTGAGCCTGCGCGCTCTGGCACCTGCGTGCCGCAACTAGAGAGCCCGTGTGCCACAACTAGAGAGCCCATGAGTGCAACTGCTGAGTCCACGTGCCACAACTAGAGAGAAGTCCACGTACTGGAACAAAGAGCCCGAACACCACAATGAGAGACTCCGCATGCCACAATGAAGATCCCGCATGCTGAAACTAAGACCCCACAAGCCAAATAAATAAATAAATATTTTTTAAACAGGTAAGAATTTTAGAGTTAAATCTTAAGCATAAATACTTTCATGTTCAATAGTTTTGATTAATTAGTAAAATAATACATAACAAGTAAGGAAAAAATACTACGTTATACTTCAACAAACCAAAAATTGGCAAGTATAAATTGTCATAATCCAAAAGAACTGATCATATGAATAAGTACATTATCTTTACTTATTTAGGAACATAATTTAAAATGTTTATAGAGTTTATTCTACTGTTGCAAAAGCATTTAAAAAATTACTTCAATTTGCAAAGGAACCCTTAAAATTCAGTTTTTAAAAATACTGATGCTAAATAAAGATCAGTGACTTGCAGGCTCAGGTACATTGGCTCTGTTGTAGTAATTAATATTTTTTAAAATAGTATGGACTATATTGCCTCAGTCACGAAAGTAAAAAGATGGAAAAAGATTTATCAGGCAAATTCTACCAGAAGAATGCTAGTGAGACTATTAATACTGACAAAAGGAAATTAAATTAAAATTGAAAAAGGAAATCCTAGAACCAAAAGAATTAAATTAACGAGTAAAATCTAGAATTTTAGTTACAAAAAATGTTCTAAAATCTTCTGAGGTTGGGAGGCGAAGGAGAAAGAAGTGAAAATAATCTAAAGGTCTTATTTTACTTGAATGAGGGCTAACAATCTTTTTTTCAAATACTGGAGCAATAAGTATGGTAAGTACAAGGAAGGGTGTATTAACCATTAATGGAACAGACATTATAACAGAAATTTCCAAATTGATAACTAGCAACAATAAGGAAGAGGAAAAAAGAGAAAATAATAATGTAAAGTAAATAGGATCTGGTAGGGGGAATAAAATCAATACACAGCTCATTATCTTAAAAGACAAAAACTGTCAAATTAGGTAAAAAATTAAAATCGGCAGTGACATTTTTAAGAGATACATTTTAAGCATTAGAAATATCAAGTAATCCAAATAAAAAGAGAGCAGAAGCAGTATTAATATAACACAAGCTGGAATTCAAAATTAAAGGCACTAAGCAGGATAAAGTTGGAAAAAATGTCTGAGGAATGCACACAGAAGGAAATCAAACGTGGCAAAATGGTTAAAATTAGTAAATCTAGGAGAAGGTATATGGATGTTCATTAATTTTTTAAGTAGTAATTTCCTACAAATGTGTGTTTATTCTTAAATTATTCTTTTAATGAAAATTTACTTTCATTACAAAAGAAAAAAAAGTTGCCTAGGAGAAGGCTTCAGGGCATAAGGTAAACTGTGTTTACTCACTTACCTCAGGAAATACTACTGTTTTACCAAATGAAGATAATGCTATTGTCTACCTGGCTTAACTATGCTTATACAAATGCTCCTTTGAAATTTTTAATTTCTGTCTTTATAGGGAAAAAAATTTCTGTTTCTGTATATATTTTTTCAAATGTGATGTGTTCTGCCTATTTTGTTTTGCTCCTAGGATATAAACAGAATAAAATTTATGAAAGAGCAAAAAGAAGAAAACTAAGGACAAAGAGAAACTGAAGTGTAGTCAATAAAATCAGTATAATGGATTTACAGAAGTCTAATATCTTCTGAACAGAAATGTTGACATATCCAGGAAACACATGTACAAACAGGTTGCAACCTTGGCAACAAAGAAAACCTTAACAAAATTTTAAAGACCACATTCACCAGCCAAAATCTAATCAAGCTGAAAGTATATACAAAGGTAACAAAAACCAAACAAACTTAACTACTTTGAAATTAAAAAGCATATTCCTAAACAGATGACCAAGGAAAATTTAAAAATTATCTAAAAAGGAGTGAAAAGGAGAACACTTTGTCCCAATATCTATGGAATCCAGCTAAATCTGTATTTAGAGGAAAATCCGTCCTTTAAATGTTTTCCATATTAAAGATGATAAAAAACAAAGGGACTTAGTACTTTTCTTCAGAAATTTTTTAAAAAGTAAATCAAAACAAACTGGAAAGAAGGAATTAAGATAAAAGTGGAAAAGAATGAAACAGAAAGTCAAAACATAATAGAAAAGATAAATAAATCCAAAAGATGGCTCTTTTAAAAGATCAATAGGCCAGAAAAAATCCAATTAAACAAAGAATGAGAAGAAACAAAAATACATAAGATTTGGAAACAGAAAGGAACCCAACCATAAACCCAGAAGACATTAAAGAATAGTGCAAATCTGTGGCAAATCTGAAAGTCAGAGAAATGGACAAGTTCTTAGCAAAATAGAGAAAATTTGAAAAGATTAATTTCCAAATAAGAGATTCAAGGGGGGATTAGAGATTTACAGTTCATGAGTTCACAGCAGAGTTTTTTTGTTTGTTTTTTTTTTGGTTTTTTTTTTTTTGCTGTATGCAGGCCTCTCACTGTTATGGTCTCTCCCGTTGCACAGCACACGCTCTGGACGTGCAGGCTCAGCAGCCATGGCTCATGGGCCCAGCCGCTCTGCGGCATGTGGGATCTTCCCGGACCGGGGCACGAACCCATGTCCCCTGCATCCGCAGGCGGACTCTCAACCACTGCGCCACCAGGAAAGCCCCCACAGCAGAGTTTTATCTAACCTTTAAGGAAGCCATGAAAACAACTCTATGCGGAATTAACTAACCAGTTACTAAGGATAACATGTCTTCAGACAAGAGGTCAAAACTTTCTCTGCCTTCATAAATGACGTGAAACTATTATGTTATTCATCTTTTCCTTTAATCAAATAAATGTGAAAATTCAGGGATATATTTGAAGTGAGTCATTCCACAGCAGAAGTAGGTACTGAGATGCCTGGTCACGTTGAGATTCAAAAGATTATACTCAGCATCTTTAGAGTACATTATCCAAAACATGTATTCTTATGTACCTTAAAGTCAAATAAAATGAAGATGGCAAAAACATTCATTATCCATTTGTTTAATAATATTTATTGAATACCTATAAATTCTAGGTAAATACAGTCATACAACCAATTTTAAGAGAAATGTAGTTTACCTCTAAAGATAAAAAGGGGAAATTTTCACTTGAGAAAACCATTAAGATGTTTAAGATTTCAAAAGCATTATGTTACTTACAACTGCAAACTCATCTCTGTCAAGCATTCCATCATGGTCAATATCACTCAACTCCCAAACCTTAAAAAGAAAAGAATTAGGAAAGATTAACATTCTTTCATTTCACATGCTAACTGTATACATCCAATACCTAAATGGAGGAAAAAGTTTTGCCTAAACATTATAACATCTATTTCTCTGAGAAATTTCAATTATGCTGACCATTTTATTAAATCACTATTATATGCTATATTAACATTACTGTAAAAAGAAATAATAATTCTTAATACCAAGTATTCTTAAACAGAAATTCCTTTGCAAATTTTTAAAGAAAGTATTTTGTTCCTCTCAAGTAAGAAAACAATTATGTAACACAGTACTTTAAACAACTATAATGCTTTTTCAAAAACAACATCTCAGTTAATTCATGCAACAACTCCATGTGGTACCATAAAACCTGTTTTAGACCTGAGACTGCATGAATTATCTAGGATCATACAACTATTATTAAGTAACAGAATCAGTTTTCAATGTGAAGACTTCCAACCAAGTCCATTATTGTTTTCCCTATAATACAGAATTTCTAATCATCTGAAATAAGTGTCCAATGAACACTGTATTATTAATCATTAGCCAACTAATGTCCAGGGCATACAAAATAAATATAAAATCTAAAAGGCCCTGGTATATTTGGTTTAACTCTAGAGTAGAATCCATAGCTTTAGACCAGCTATAAACTATGTTAAATCCTTGAAATGAAGGTGTTAAAGATATTCAACAAAATTTTACTTGGGACAGGAAGAGAAGGCATACTGGTAAGAGACAGGAGTGAAATAAGCAAGTGCCTGGTCACTGAATGCCTTGGAGTTTAGACTTTTTCCTAAATGCAACGGGAAGCTACCTAAGAGGGTAACTTTTAAGTAAAAAATAACAAGATTATATTTATAGTTTAGAAATCTCACTCAGATCACACAACAGAAAAATAATTAATGAAAAACAATATTAGAAAACAGCTTTTAAATTAATATTTATTGAGTACCTAAACTATACAACACTGATCCAGTAGTACTGGTGTTGTGGTGGCAAGTCATTATCATCAGGATCATGGCAGCTAGCGTTCAAAGAGTATGTACCAAGCACTGTGCTAGGTACTTTATATACATTATCACATTTAATTTGTATAACCCTACAAACTGGGAACCAGGCTAATTTTAAAGATTAGAAAACTGAGACATGGTTTTCTAATGATTTGCCCAAGGTCATACAGTTAAGAAATGGTGTAACCAGGATTTGACCCCATGTAGTCTGACTAAGCAAGGAATTCAAGAAAGGACTAGAGGTTTAATGAGAGTAGATAAGGTTTGAAATATAAAGAAGGGTATTGAGAAATCATGATGGAAACAGCACAAGAGTGGCTGCAGTATGGAAAACCCAGCTGAAGATCATGAAATTATGATGATACCAATCTTACTAGACTTTCTCAGTAGTCTGAATGCAACCAGAGAGAAGGCAGATAATTAGCTTCATGCAAGGTTGGATTTTCACCAGGCAGAAGAAAAGTTAGAAAACACAGCAAAGGAAGCTAAGGATACTGACATGAAACAGTGGACCAAAAAAATCCAGGACGGATGAGGAAAAAGTAAATTCAAAAGATGGGGAAAATAAAAGAGTCTGATTTAAAGGTCTTGATGAGGTCGGGCTTCCTGGTGGCACAGTGGTTAAGAATCTGCCTGCCAATGCAGGGGACACGGGTTCCAGCCCTGGTCCTGGAAGATCCCACATGCCACAGAGCAACTAAGCCTGTGCGCCACAACTACTGAGCCTGCGCTCTAGAGCCCTTGAGCCATAACTACTGAGCCCATGTGCTGCAACTACTGAAGCCCGCATGCCTAGAGCCCGTGCTCCACAACAAGAGAAGCTACCGCAATGAGAAGCCTGTGCACTGCAACGAAGAGTAGACCCCATTCATCACAACTAGAGAAAGCTCGCAAGCAGCAGCGAAGACCCAACGCACCCGAAAATAAATAAATAAATATATTTTTTAATTAATAAAAATAAAGAAATAAAGGTCTTGATGAGGTCAAAGAATTAGTCTTGCAAGTATCTAGGAAAGAAATCTAGAAAGACAAGAAGTTCTCTTCAGAGAGTAGAATTTATGATTTCAGAGATGAAACTATTGCTTTAACCAGGCTGTATGATACAGCCACAGAGTAAATGGCAGATGCAGAATACTGATGGTCTCTGGAAATTAAATCAAGGAATTCGGAGGTCAGAGCATACAGCTCAAAGAAAAAAGGACCTACATAAAAGGATTATATATAGCTAATTTCAAACACTCATATGTTAGAGGGAATAACCAAAGAAAGAAAGAAATTGGCAATAATTTTATATATTAAGTTAAAACACAAAAAATTCTATAATACAACTTCAAAGTAAGATCTATGTGTTTTTAAGTGTTCCTGGTAGATACAAAATTAAAATACATAAAAGTTACATTTAGAATTTAATATCTTACTCTTCCAAGAATATCCACAGGTAACTTAGAGTTGAGCAACACTGGTTTCACTTTGTCACCAGACAGAAATCCGTTCACTGGGCTTAAACTATCAAAAATTGCATCATATTTGGCCTTATCTTCAGACTATAATACAAAGAAGATCAAAGTTAAATAATGGTGAAAGGAATTTAACTGCATTTTAAAAAATTGAGTCCTCAAAGAATAGACAACATTTTTAAAATTATCATTTAAAAAACATTTTTCACTTTCATCAAAATATATTATAGTAAATAATAATTTAAAAGTTACTCCACTCAAAAGTCTAGAATCCCCTCCATCCCTTTTGTAGCTGGAATACTATCTTTGCCTTTCTACTGTTAGGTTAAAATCAAAAGACTTTAGTGATCAGAGGGCTTTGAGAAGAGCATCTAGTCCAACCCTCTCGCTCAAACAGATCCAAAGCAAAACAGTAACTTTTATAAGAACACACAGCTAGTTAGTGACATTCTATGACTTTCTAAACATGGTATTTAGTTGCATTTCAAACTCAAACAAATTAAAAAAAAAAAAAAAAAGGAAATCATTGCCACAGAAATAGACATCAAGTTTCCCCCATTTTTCCCAAAGCAAGATTTCCTTCTATCAATAACAAGGTATTTTCTAAAATCCCAGAAAGTTATTTGTATAACATAAAAAACTATTGTTCATGATTTTCCAAGTCAAGGCCAGATCCTTACACTTTTTAAAGTTAATAGCATACAAGCAGACACAGCCATACAAACCAAAATGGTTTTCTGACAAAACTGTACACATCTATTACAGGTTATTTGATCTGCTATATTCTATTTTAAAATTATGATTTTTAAAATTTGATAAGATAGCTATAACCATCTTGGTGCCTCCAAATAACTGTAATGCAAAATACCCATTTTAGACAAAGATTTCATAAAAAAGTGTTTTAGAGCCATAAAGAGAATTAATTAAGTAGAACTTTTCAAACAAGAAATAGTACCAGTGGGGTAAACTACCTATTCATCAAATATTTTAGTTAATACAAGATTATGAGATCATCATTTTTAGTTTACACTATAACAGAAATGAGATTAAGCCAATACTAACTGTCATAAAATGACTGACAGAGCTGCAACATCCCTCAAGCAATTTCTAGTACCAGTATTTCCTCCACAGTAAAAAATGAAAGTCTAATGCAGACTGCAATATATTTTGGAAGTAGGGGGAAAGGACTATGTAGGTAGGAAGTAAAGTGAAGTAAAAGAGAGAACAGTTACAAAGTTTACTTACTTTTACAGCCCATGGGAGCTCAGCTGCAGAAGTTCTGCTGATTAGCAAAGGACTACTGGTATCATGCTAAAAAGGAAAATATAGCACATGAAGGGCTGAAATCCTCACATCAATAAACAATGAGGAGAAAATAATCTTTGGATTTAAAAATACTCAGACAAAATGTTGGATCTCAATGCACAAAGGACACTATTTTACATTAACTCTATTAGACCTTCATCTGAGTACAAATGAAACAAAAACTGAGGAAGCTGAGTTAGTGGAGCTAACTAAATGACTAAATGACTGTGGAGCACTAACTAAAACATGTAAGTCTTACAGAAGAAATCCTATTACAACTGAAATCAAGATAAAGATATCTGAATGTAACAAAAATATTTATGGCCCTGTTAACTGATCACTTTTTCCCTACACTATTTAAGGAAAGCTGACTGGAACAAGAACTCAATTTAAGATTTCTAAGTTAGAAGTACATGAACCTATCAACACCATGTCCAAGTTATTATGTTTATTTGCTTGTAGAGACAGATGAATATGTTTGAAAATTTTTTATAATAGTATAGTTAGGCAACAAATCCCTAAATTAACCCTCTGACTCCACAACTAAACTTCAAAGTACAGAAATTCTCAAAACTGAAGTTAAATTCATAATACTCAGACAAAATACTAAAATACTGAATTTAAAAACAAGCAAGAGGAGCCGTGAAACTTCTGAAAAAAAGCAGTAGGGTGGGAAGGACTAGCCCTATCAGATATAAATTACCAAATATGATAATTGAAACAACGTGAGATCAGCATATGGATAAACAGATCAATGGGTATGAACAGAAAAAATGCAGAAAAAAACCAAAATACATATGAGAATTCAGCACATGATTGAGGCGGCATTTCAAATCGGTATGGAAAAGATTGATTATTCAATAAGCTGTATTAAGTCTAAAAGGTAGCCATCTTGAAGAAACATAAATTTGAATCCATACGCATACCTTACATCAGGACTAATGTAAATGTGAACAAAGAAACCATTAAAAAACTTAAATCCTAATAATTCATTTACATTAAAAACAATGACTTCTTTACGGAAAAAAAAATCACCACAAAGACCACAAAGTCAAAAGACAAATGGCAAACTGGGAGAAAATATTTGCAACTCATATAGACAAAGAACTGTTTCCCTAATATATAAAAAGCCTCTAGAATTCAATAAGAAAAGACGAACAACCAAAGAAAAATGGACAAAGGTTACAAACAGACATTTCACATAAAGGCAATGTAAATGACTCATAAGTATGAGAAAAACTACTCAACTTCACTCCATAAAACCAAAAGGACGAATTAAAACTACACTTATATTCCATTTGTCACCTATCAAATTGACAAGGACCAAAAGTTTGACAACAGTATGTTAGCAGAAGTACACTCAACCAATTGTTTGGTGGGACTGTGAACTAATACAACCACTATGGAAGACAAGTAGATATTATATGTGAAAATTACAATGCACAAACTTTTGAAACAGCAATTCCACTTCTGAGAAGTTACACATATATTTCTGCACATGCAAAGTGACACAGATTCAAGGTTATTATTCATTGCAGCATGTTTTAAATAATAAAAGACTGGAAGCAAGCTAAAAGCCTACCAATAGGAAGTTAAATAAATTAAGGTAAAAAGAAGCACGGAAATACTATCCAGCTGTAAAAAAGAATGAGGAAGCTTTTATGTAAAGATCTCCGAAACATGTCAAGTTATTTAAAAAGGCATAGAATCGTGTGTATAGTATGCTACAATTAATGTAAACTGAGGATATAGGTATTATATGTCTTTATATACACATAAAATAACTGGAAGATACACAAGAAACTAATAACAGCAGTGGCCATAAGAAAGAAAATCGGGTAGCTGAGTGATAGGGGTTGAGGGAAAAATTTTTTAATATAGTAAATTTTAATTTTCAAATCATGTGGTATCATTTTTAAAAATACAATTTAAATTTAAAAGCATTTCTTACAAATCTTGGCGGAGGAACAGCCAGGTTCAAACTACTCAGTGAAACCTCCAATCCATTCTGGGCACATGCCACAAGACGCAAAGCAACAAAGAATTCCTGAGAAAGAAAAGTATGAATGTTAAGAGCATTATCTATCTATCCATTCATCCATCCATCCATCTATCTACACACATACCTTTAATCTGAAAATATAAAACAATTCACAACTACTCCAAGATTTTTATGTTGCAGCGAATATAACAGCACATTTGCTTGAAAAACTTGCTCTAGGGCTTCCCTGGTGGCGCAGTGGTTGAGAGTTCGCCTGCCGATGCAGGGGACACGGGTTCGTGCCCCGGTCCGGGAAGATCTCACATGCCGCGGAGCGGCTAGGCCCGTGAGCCATGGCCGCTGAGCCTGCGTGTCCGGAGCCTGTGCTCCGCAACAGGAGAGGCCACAAAAGTGAGAGGCCCGCGTACAGCAAAAAAAAAAAAAAAAAATTGCTCTAAAATCAAGAAGAGATCTATGTACAAAGATATTCCTAATATTATAAATAGCAAAAAATATCAATATAAATGGGAAAATAATTAAATAAACTGATATACTGATAAATATATATATTTGGAAATATACCAAAATTAATAATCATGTTTCAAAGAATATTTAAAGACGTTAAATGATTTTTATAATTTAAGTGAGAAAAAGAATCTTGAAAAAACGTCTAGAAGAAAATAGCACCTAGAAGAAAATAAATAAAACGTTATCAAAAGGCATCTCTGGGTTTAAGATTATACATTTTAACACTAGACCAATCATTCAAGTAACTCAGTCACTGTTATTCCAGAAAAGCTACAAAGAATAACTATGCAACATCTAAAACAATTATATAACTGCTTGACTTCAAAATATTTGTAAATCTCTCCCAAAGGTCCTTGGGTTTTTGGCATTTGAAGCCTCGGTCCAAAATTTAATTAGTGGAATGACACTGAAGCAACTTGGTTTCAGCTGTTCTGAGTTAAAATCAGGTCTGAGAATAAGCATAACAAAACCCTTTACTCCAGTTATGATTACTTGCAACTTGTCAATACTCCAGTACAGTTGCTGATGCAATCAACCCTTTACTGCTTTTCTCACATCTGTTCTCACCTACAACCTTCTCACTCAATACTTAACCTATTCCTAGAAACTTACACGTTGTCTGTTTATACAATACCTTGCCTTCACTAATAAATTTCTTGAAAAAATGCTATATCAAGATCACCCCTTCTCTTTTCATTCACCACACAAGCTTCTATGCAATCTGATTTTAACTCCTACCATTAGCTAGAGAAACAACTGCCTATGTCACAAATAAACTCCTAGCTACCAAATACAGGACTCTAAAATAAATTTTTTTAAAAAAAGCTTCATCCTACTTGTTCTTTTACTTTTTAATTTTTTTTTAATTTTTTTTAAAAATTTATTTATTTTTGGCTGCACTGGGTCTTCATTGCTATGCGCGGGCTTTCTCTAGTTGCGGTGGCAGGGGCTACTCTTCATTGCGGTGCACGGGCTTCTCATTGTAGTGTCTTCTCTTGCTGCAGAGCACGGGCTATAGGCGCACAGGCTTCAGTAGTTGTGGCGCGTGGGCTCAGTAGTTGTGTCACATGGGCTCAGTAGTTTTGGCTCCCAGGCTCTAGAGTGCAGGCTCCGTAGTTGTGGCACACGGGCTTAGTTGCTCCACAGCATGTGGGCTCTTCCTGGACCAGGGCTCGAACCCATGTTCCCTGCATTGGCAGGCAGATTCTTAACCACTGCGCCACCAGGGAAACACCCCCTACTTGTTCTTTTGGCAGCCTGGACTGTATGATCCTCCCTGATGCTCTCCTCTACCAGCATAGTTTCATAAAGCTCTCCTAGTTCTCCTCTGACCTTTCAAGTATCTTTTGCTGAAATCAATCTCTCCTACCATCCTTTAAATGCTGAACTCTAAATAACCCTTTTTCTCTTCTCATTCTAACGAGAGTCAATTACTCTTAGGTAATCAGGTCCACTCCCACAGTATGGATGGGCTCTGAAGTGAAATAGTATTGCACTGAATTCTAGTTCTGCTACTGGTTGTGAGGCCTTGGGCAAGTTTAAAAAAACTCTTTAAAAGGGGGGCTAATATCTACCTTGCAATGTATTATAAGGAACAAAATTAAAACCACACTATAGGAAGAAAGCACTATCATTTTTGGCACATAGAAACTCAGTAAGTATTGGTTTATTTTCTTAATTTCATATGTTAATTAAAAAATCTATTCCTCCAATACAAACATCAAAGTTTATAACTGCAAATCCATAAATCCAGCCACCTGGATATAACAAAGAACTCAAACTAAACATCCAAAGTCTAGGAACAGCAGTGAAGAATTTATTTTACTGTAAGTTCATGAAGATAAGGACCACATCCTGTCACGTTCACCTCTGTATTGCCAAAACCTGGCTAAAAACAGGTACTCAACAAATATTTGCTGACTGAGTACAGAGCACCCTGGATGCCCATGCGAATTTAGTTTTCCAATGTCTCCAATGTACCAAATTGGCCCTTCTGCCCAGGGGTCCAATGGGGACCACAATCTAACCTTGGAATCTTAAATAAGAGACTGGGTATTCTGACCCCCTCATCTAATTTTTCCCATCCCTTTTCTGAGTTAGCTTCAGCTATCCCCATAGGGAAAATTAGCTTTGAGTAGTAGTGCTCAGCCAATGTATTAGCATGTAGCAAGCTTTGAATTTAATCCTATAGAACTCTGAAATCCATCCCCAACAAGCAGAACTTTAAAGTTCTCTGATGGTGTCCAATGCCCACAACCACTTTCACATATTTCTGGTCTAAGGTTTACTTCAGGCTTGTAAACCATTTTTTGGTTTATATGTCAGAGATAAGACCTAGACCAGAATACACTGTACTCAGGTTTGATTAGCCAAGAGCTTCCCTTCAAATACACAATACCATCTTAACACATGAATAATAAAATCCACTTTTGGACTTCCCTGGTAGCGCAGTGGTTAAGAATCTGCCTGCCAATGCAATGCAAGGGACACGGGTTCGAGCCCTGGTCCAGGAAGACCCATATGCCACGGAGCAACTGAGCCCGTGCACCACAACTACCGAGCCTGCACTCTAGAGCCCGCGAGCCACAACTACTGAGCCTGCGTGCCACAACTACTGAAGACTGTGTGCCTAGAGCCTGTGCTCCACAAGAGAAGCCAATGCAATGAGACGCCTGTGCACCGCAATGAAGAGTAGCCCCTGCTTGCCACAACTAGAGAAAGTCCGCACACAGCAACGAAGACCTAACACAGCCAAAAATAAATAAATAAATTTAAAGAAAAGTAATAAAATAAAATCCACTTTTATTTATAACCCTGTACACATAAGAAACTTAATTAATAAGATACAAAGAGCAAAGTCTCCCTGAATAACTAAGAAAAATAAATCCCATGTTATTGTTTGAATGTGTCCCCCCAAATTCATATATTGAAATTCAAAATCCCAAAAATAATAGTAGAGCCATTAGGAGGTAGAGCCTCTGGAAAGTGCATAAACCATCAGGATGGAGCCCTCATGAATGGGATAAGTGCCTTACAAAAAAGCATTCAGAGAAATCGCTAGCACATTCTGCCATGTAAGAATAAAGAAGAAGTCTGCAACCTAGAAGAAAGCTCTCACTAGAACCATGCTGGCACCCTATCTCAGACTTCCAGCCTCCAGAACTGTGAGCAATAAATTTATGCTGTTTACAAGCCAAACAGTTTGTGATATTTCATAACAGCAGCCCAAACAGACTACAACACTCCAGGAGAACTAAATGTCACCAAACTAACACTAATCTTTGGGAATTAGGTATTTTAATGCCTATTGATTGGAAATATTTTCACTGTTCTAACACTTGCCCTTGCAAAACCCTCATTTTGGTAAAAACCAATTTTTAGTTTAAAAATACAAAAAATTGCTGGCTATTTTTTATTCTGAATTACTCAAAAATTTTTCATGTCAATCTCTGAATCTTACTTGTTTGTTCAGGATACCTTTGCCATCTGTGTCAGCTAAATCCCAGATCTGAAATTAAGAAAAAAAAAAAGTATCAATCTATATTTTAACAAAAATCACCTTAAAGATAAATTAAATCCCTGCAATTTACAACCTCATGCTCTTTGGTAGTCAGATTTAAGAATCGCAGAATTAAAAGTGGAAAGAAACCTTAAAGATCACTTAGTGCAACCCTACACAAAGATACTAAGGTCCAGTGAGGTTAAGTGACTTACTCAAGAACATCCAAGGCATCAGGGAAAGAACTGAAGACCATATTCTAACTTCCAGTCCAATGACTTTTTTATTAACCCAGGTTCTAACTCCAAGTCCAATACTCTTTCTACTAGAACATGCTACCTTGATTTTAGATCCTTATTAAGATGATATTCTTTCTGGGTAAGCTGAAATAGATAATGTTTATTTTTGAATAATTAAATTATTAATAATGATTATTGTTCAGGGTTTGAATACATATCAATATCATATATAAGGATTTGTAAGGAGATCAAGCCAAGAGAGGGACTTTTCCACCTCTTTGTGCTCCTTCCTAAGCCTCTCATTCCCTACTCTATTTACCACATATTAAACACAGAGACAGTTCTAATAAAGGAAGTAGGGAAAGAGCCAATTCTGAGTGGGTGGCAAGGTTCCCAGTCTGCATTGTTTCTCCCCACATCACTCAAATGTACTATTACTTCATCATTTCATCCTACTAAAAAGTAATTTGTTTTCTAAAAATCTGAAAAACACCTTACTTTTCAAGAGGGTAAATCACAACACCAGAAATTCCCTCCACTGCATTACTGTAACTGCCTCCATGATAGTTCTAACTTCTAAGTTTTGTAATGGTTATCTTTCTGAATTTGCACCCAATTTATCTACACTAATAAATATTCATTATATCTAGTTACAATGAACAAATACTACCTTTCCAAGTATCAGGTCTGGAAGTCCTGATTTTTTCAGGAATACAGCAGCATCAGAAGCCAATACCCTTCCAGTATTGCCTGTATCAACCTGAAAAGATACAAACCATAAGCTGACAACAAACATAAAGACAAAATTATGATTATTTACCTGCCTTTCTCCCTGTAATTTGGGAACTGACTTTTTCAAAAAGGGAACAGGAATCCTTTGACTAACAAAGGCCATGGAATATTGGAGACCCATATGAGAAGAGTACCATCTAGACAGCACTGTCAATCTACAAAGTGTTTTTTTATCATGCCCATTACACACATGATAAAACTGAAGTTCAGGGAATTCCCTGGCAGTCCAGTGGCTAGGACTCAGTACTTTCACTGCCGGGGCCCGGGTTCAATCCCTGGTCAGGGAACATAGATTCCACAAGCTACAGAGTGCAGCCAAATTAAAAAACAAAAACAAACAAGAACACACACACAAAAAAACCCTGAAGCTCAGAGGAAGTAGAACAGATTAGTGGAGTCATAACATTAATACATGTCTTCTGATTCCAAGTCTTCTATAGCTGCCATTTAAATTCCAATAAACTTAAATGGCAAAAGAGGAAAAGGGCAATAGTTCCTGGAGAGGTCTTCTGATAAATGGGAATAGCTGCACAGTTATCTGTTTTTTTTCAAATATCTTTAAATAATTAACTTCTGCTTTTATACTTACTCTTAAGAAACTGCAACACTTTTTTTAAAAATCAAAGCAATATCAGTTTTAAAACCAGCAGTGACTGCATTATAAACTTAAAGAAATTTAAAAACTGCTAAGTTCCTAAAGCACATTAAGGGAAACACATCATTTTAACTGATGGGGACTTTCCTTTAAGACAGAATGAGGTCACCAAGAACAAAAAAAACAGTTCAAAAAAAATAACGACTCTCACTTCCGCAGAGATTTCCTAAAGTTCTATTTGTAAAAATGAAAAGTAAATTTTTAAAAGTCATGGGAATAGTAACAAGATACGAGGATATTTGTGAGCTAGCTGTTTTTCCACTTTAGTTAAAAGGTTGTTTGCTAAAACATATACAAAGCATTCCAGACAGACCAATCCCAGCAAAGAAGCAAAAGAGAAATACTTTCTTTCAAGTGCTAGAACATGGGATAAATCAGGCACTCAGCAAAAAGGAAAGAACTGCTCAATCCAAATTTGGGGTAACAAGGAGGTACAGAAAGGGTTGGGAACTCTGCCTCTAGAATTCTCCACAACTCCTTTTCTTTGCCTACCCCTTGACCAGGGTGGGATAAAAAAGGAACAACTACCCCCCCATAGCCTAGAAACAGAGGCACTGAGGAGCAAGGGAAACCCAGATTAAGCTCTTATGACATATTTATGTAGTGTAATCCAATAAATAATTTTACTGTCTTCCATTCTTTTGGTTATTATAATAATTAAACACAGCCATTTAGTCTTTGTCATCTACAGGCAGTTTCTGTTGTACTCTGATGCCTGCCTAAAGGCTCTGCCATAAGCTAAAGGCCACAATCTGTGTTGTTAACAAAGAAAGACAGTCTCAGAGCCTCATGGAAAGTACGATACCACATACTCTGAACTATTAACACTTCAAAATGTAGACTTTTGGATAAAGACTTCCGGGCTGACATCACTTAGACAACTTTCAGACTGTACTGGTAGACCAAGTCAAAATTCCAGGACTGCATTCTGGAAGTAGATATATCTCTTGAAAGCAGACTCCTGACCCAAGAGGCAGGAAAACAAGAATTAAGTACACAGGGCTGAATGAAGTGTTAAGGAAAATTCAATTATGATTATTTACGTGGAATATTGTTGGTATTTTTACTATTCTATTTTCTAATGGATATGTGGAAAAGCCCTTTCTTACTCTATATCCATCCCTCAATTTAGTAGGCTCTGCTTTTGTAAACTGAATGAAATAGTTTTCAATGGTATTTGATTCTCACTGACCCTTCAGAAATCAAAAACAAATCCTTTAACTGAATGTCCTTACTTTGTATGGCCATATAGTTATCAAATAAGTTAAATAACAATTTATTCTCCTTTTTATCAGGTTATAGTTGAGTAAACCAATTGTACAAAAACAAGGCCATATTTGAGAATGATTCTCTTTTATTCAGATAGAACAAGCCGCTATTAAGGATCAGGGATTGCCTTTATGTACAACCAATGTCTACAAAGGCCCCACAAGAAGACTGGCCTGCAATATGGTTTGTAAGATCCCAGTCACTCAAGCAGTAAAGCAAGGTCCCTTAGCAGGCTAGAAAACTTAGCAGACATGGGAAACCTCAAGATGAGGTAAATGCACTCAAATTTATACTGCATGTGAAATATGAAGAAGAGAATTTCTAAAGTTTGGATCCTAGCCTTAAAACAGAAGAATAAATAACAGAGGCTTTAAAAAGTACAATCTGAGATTCTTTAGAAATTTCAAGCAGAAATTAATCAGCTGGCCTTAGAAGTTGTTAAATAGTAAGTGTATGGCTTTAGATTTGCAAGTCACACAAGGAGACCTATAGTGGTTCATTCACACTTGCTGCAATATGTAGATTACCCAGTTTATTTGTATAAGGAGACCAGCCTTTTCTGTAATTATGATCACAAGGTGAAGAGATTATCAAGAAAAATGATCTGATATTTGGAAATGGGCAAATAAGACTGTCTACACTTTCAGGAGATTAGATAATCTGATCTATGGTTTGCACCTTTGACTTTCTATCAATTCGGCTACTTTACACTCTGTAGGGGTAGAGGTTAAATTATATAAACCTGATAGCAATGCAAATGATTCCTATCCATACCAATGAAATTAATTTTCTCTGATAGAGAATATAAATCTCTGTAACTCATATTCCCATTTTTACATCTCACTGGTTCTCCCAATAATTAATGAGTTGAAAAAAATCTTTGACACACGTTCATTTTATATATTTGTATCAGAGTCATGGTTTTAACTTCATGAAAATTAAACTTTAATAAGTCTTAAAAACAACATAAAAGTCATTTCTATTTAGCTTATAAATTAATTTGGATGTTTATATCTGGATGAATATATCTAATGCCACATGGATTTTTAAGATAGATATTTAAGACAATTAAGTGTTTGGGCTTAATTATCTTTCCTTCATTTTTCTGGGAGCTTGTTAAAAGCATTAATCAAAGCAGGAGATTAAAGCACAAGAAAATGAAAACAAGAAATGTCAAATTTATTCAGCTGGATGGTAATCTGCATATATACAATCAGGAGTTGAAAGTATATTTTATGTTCAATCTAAGAAGACAAAGAAACAAACATCTTACCTGTCTATAGTATTTTTCATATAGAGGATTCCCACTTGATAACTAAAATAAATAAATAATTAGAAATTAAATGCTATTCAATGACTTCTATTAATATATTTGCATTCATTCAACAGATATATGAAATAAAGATAAATATGATTAAAATATCCTTGATTTCAAAAAGTTTGGCATTGTTTCTTTCTGGGGGCAGGAAGGGAAATTGAATAAAGGCAGCCAACATGGATTACCAATAATCAGGCAGACAAGAAATAAAACAAGAATTTTAAAATTATTTTTGACATCAGAACTCTTTTCCTCATGTAAAATTTTACTCAGAAACCCAACATATAACAAATTAGGGGTGAAATGATTTGGCTAAAGACGAACTGAAAAGCCCAAAGCCTTAAGCATTCATCCTCTACCCAAGTGCCCAAGGTACCTATGAATACAATTCAAAAACCACTTGAGTAAAATAATCAAATGAATACACAAACTAATGAACAAAAAGATGATATCGGTATCAGTTCTGAAATGCTTGCAGGAAGGGAGTGCTATTCAATTCATACCACAGTTCAAAGGGTTCCTTGGTCAGCTGATGAACAGATATATTATCTCATCTGAAAGGCAGCTTAGGAGTATCGATGTTTGAAGGCTCAGGTTCGCCTGTACATGAATGTGAAGAGTGTTCTGGAACCAGGAAGGAAGTCCAGGAAGGCTTCATAGGGTTGACATCAGTACAGAAATTTGAGGTGTAAGGGAGAAGGGGAGAGGGTGATTCTATACACAGGTAACAGCATGCAAAAATGCATGCAATCAACAGAAATCTCAGCTCTGTTTGAAGAGAATAGTAAGGAGTTCTGAATGGTGATAAGGATTACAGATAAGATTATAAAGTGTTATAGAAGACAACTTGTTCAACTGCCATGCTAAAAGTAAAGAAAACAAGGATGGAAAAGGGGACAGATTCAAGAGCCATTAACTACCCAGTTGTTTGGTCAAACACCAGTCTACATGTTACTATAAAGGTATTTTTTTAAGATGTGGTTAACATTTAAAGCCATAAACTTTGAGTAAAGCAGATTATCCTCTATAATGTGGGTAGGCCTCATCCAGCCAGTTGAAAGCCCTAAGAGAGAAATGACTGAGACCCCCCAAAGAAAGAAGGAACTCTGCCTCCAGAACGCCTTCAGACTCAGCTGCAACATCAACTCTTCCCTAGGTCTCCAGCCTGCCCTGCGGATTTAGGACTTGCCAGCCTCCACAATCACATGAGCCAATTCCTTAAAAGTAATAAATCAGTGTGTGTGTGTGTGTCTGTCCTGCTGGTTCTGTTTTTCTGGAGAACCCTAATACACCTAGTCTTAGAGAGGTCCAAGCTTTTAAATGGCGGAGACTGGACTTAAATGCAGGACTGTCTCACTCTAAGCTCCATCCTCTTTCACATTACCATGCTGTTTCCCATATGCCCTGGTTTGCTCAGGACAGTACAATCTGTTGTCTCAGCATCCCATCCAGTTTACCACTTGTCTCAGATTTCTCACTTTCTTAAATGAACTATTTTTTATTAATCACTATACTAAAATAAACCAGGATGAATTCAGTACACCTCTACTATGTACATCTAACTTCTGGCCAAGCTAGTAGTGTCTAAGTGCTCTAACCACTGAACAAGTGATGAAATTGTAAAGAGGACTAACGATAATTCCACTTTTTTCCTGACTCTTTACAGATAAAACATAACTAAAACCTTTTCAAGGACACCATGCAAAAGACTCAGTGAAAAGTATCCTCAGACACAAGCAACCATGGACAGGTAACTCCTTACATCCGTTCAAGACTGTGCAAGAAATATTTTACACTGGTGCTTCTGCTGGCTCCTGGTGCTACTGACTGATGTGCCAGTCAGTACAGTGACATGTGCAATGACCTGCAAGATCCATCAGGCCACTAGCCGGCCAAGTAAGTGAGAAATTACAGGTTAGGCACAAATGAAGTATGTGTGAGGAGTCAACAGTCTAAAAACTCGAGGTGGTTTTGTCATTTATTTCATGGTATAATTCTACAACTGTTTATTTATTTTGTTTGACAATCTTTTTTTCTTTTTTTAATCCAGTAAACCCTTTCAGGAGCAATGAGCTAAAGGGAAGAAATTATATGTTTAATACAAAATTAAGTACTAAATTTTCATTTCTCTAGAAAATGGATAGACAGACAATTTGCATAAAAATTTTAAGGCTACTTCTATTTATCATAGAGCTATAGTGGCATCACTGTTAATGAGTTAGCTGCAAATGCCAAAATTTACAAATGTTTTCACATATCCCTGGTTTAAATTTTAAGTATAAAAATGATATTGAAAACAAAAAAAATACTTAAACATGGCAATATGTGTTCCCTACTTGCAACCTGTCATCAGATTTTAAAGGCTGGAATCTTTGAAAGACTGACTTTATAGATCCAACCTAAGTGTCTCAGTATTGAATCTTTTTGAAAACAAGTCCTCTAATGACTGGTTGCATATTGTTCAAAATCAGTGTGAAATTTTTAATCAAAGATTAAAGTTAATGAATAAAAATCCAAAACAAAAACCTTCAGCTATTGAAGCTTTTAGAAAATATCAATTATTAGAAAGAAAGTTTGCCAAGACATTGAAACATATCCCTCAAAAGCAAGGGAAGTACTAAACAAATTAAATGATGAGAGTTCAAACAGAATATAAGATTTAATTTTGAAATTCTATCATTATACTTTGTAATGAATTCTAGAAGTTCCATCAAAAGTCTTCCTATCTTTAACTGGATAAATGTATATTCTGTACTGGAATGACATGAAATTACAGAGACCCTATGATTTCACAGCAACTAAATTTAGTGGAACATGTCAAATAATCATAAATAGGGACAAATTATATGACAAGATTTGTCTTATTAAAAATTTGTCAAAGAGTACCTTTAATAGAGGCAAAAAGACAATGCCTGTGAAAATACTGGGGCTGATAAATTTACAGTTTTCAATAAGAAAAAAATTAGAATTAACAATATTCTCCATTTAGCAAAATTGTTGCTGAGGTAGCCAAGTAGTTCACAACATATAGAGTATGTTAGCAATTAAAGATAGCACTGCTGGGAATTTCCTGGTGGTCCAGTGGTTAGGACTTGGTGCTTTCACTGCCGTAGGCCCGGGTTCAGTCCCTGGTCGGGAAACTAAGATCCCACAAGCCAAGCAGCATGGCCAAAATATATATATATATAGCAATGGTTACAGAGACGAGTCAACTGTAAGGGTTAACAACTACACACCATAAAATGTAACTTTGAAAAATGATGCAGATAATTTTATGAAAAAAATTAAAACTAGTTAAACTACATTGGAAAATGACATTGTTCAGAAAAGTATTACTGACACAATATTATAGACAGATATGTCTAAGAAGCTGACAAAAAATATGACTAGTACCCAGAATAACTATTCTGCTTTTGTTTTTAAATATTCTCATAATCAACGTAAAGACTTTATTTTGTTGTACTATAGAACAAATATTTTATAAAATTTTATTTTTGAAAACAGAACTATTTTACTGATCTACCAATGTAATAAAACCATTTTGATGGCCAAAAAAAAAAAGTCAAAAAACATATAAAACTTTAAATATTTGTAATGTCCCTTTCATTCTCAAACATGTCCCAGTTTGAATAAAAACTTACATATTCACCCTACTCCCAGAAAAGGGTATAAATACTTTGCTAGAGAAAGCAAATGAAATACATTCCATCAGTAACAAAGAGTTATTTAAAGACAATTCAGTTGAATTTTTAGTACCCAGAAAAAAATTCTGAACTCCAAACTGTACCTTATTAATCATCACATTATAGACTCACTGGTTACTACATAAATACATTTGAGAAGGCATTAGCTCACTAAGTGACTAAGTAAGTACAGCCTGTGCTAATTAACTATACTAATACGATACAGCTAAGTGAGAATGGAAAAAGCCATCCAAATTGCCAATTTACTCTTCAAGTAAGATGATCAAAGAGAGTGTGTTTGGTGTATCTTGGTAAAATTGGCTTTTTTTTTTTCTAACTGAAATATGATCATTTTAGATTAAAAAACATCACACGTTCACAACACACATAATGAATGCACAGAGAAAAATTTTGAGAGGCATAGCTAAAATGATAACAGTAATTATCTCTGTATAATGGAATTATAAATGATTTTTACATTCTTCTTTATACTACTCTGTGTTCTCTGAAAACTTTTTTTATAATAAGCACTTCCTACTTTTATAATTAGAATAAACAATAAAGCTATTTTCTTTTCAGTTTGGGGAAAAATGTAAAAATCCAAAATACTGACATCAGTATGCAAAGTTACATATAAATTTTTAGTAACTAAATTAATTTCTAAAGGAAAACTTTTAAACTAAAGTTATCAAAATCAAAATCTGACTTTTAAAAATTCTAACACTATTATAATTTAAAGCAATTATTTATTCATTGGCTAGATCATAAACACCTATCAGTTGTCATAAAGTAAAATATTCATAAATGTAAGAAGAATTCCTTCTAAAGAGTCAATAGCTATTTATTACTACTCTGAAAAAAATGTTAGGTGCTTGAAAATAAGAGATGTTGGAATGCCAATATAGTTTTGTAAAAAAAAAAAACACTCACATTTTGGTATCAGGCCTAAATTCAAAGCCCATTCCACTACTTCTTAGGTGTATGATCTTGAACAACTTATTTCACCTCTTTGCAAAGCCTGCATCCTTATCTGTAAAGTGCTAACAACACCTATTCTTCATAGGTTTCGTATGAGTTAAATTAACTGAATTAAAGAGAGATGGCTAATTGTTCCCTAATATCCTTTACTCTCTTCTTTCTTTAGTAATAATACCCCTAAATCTTATTCAAACATGTTGGACATCTACCTAAAGCTATATTTCTCATCCTCTCTTGCAATCCCAGTTCCCCTCAATGAAATGTGAAAGGAAATAATGTGCCCAACTCCCAGGTTGTGCACCTACAGGGAAGGAGAACGCGTTCTACCTCACGGTCCTTCTTCCAGCTGTCCAGAAGGCAGATTTGGTGGTGAAACATGGAGCAGCTACCCAGACTGAGAGATGGCAAACATGGTTGAGAATAAAAGAGCAATAGAGAAAAGGGATTAAGTCTCTGACACTATCATGAAGCTGCCATATCAGCCCTATACCACTTATCTTACTTGGACAGATACTTGAGAGAGATAAATTCTCTCGTATAAGCCACTGTGATCCTAACTAATGCAGTGAAAACCAAAAAAAAAAAAAAAAAAAAGCAAGAAAAGAAAAGGGTGGGGCTGCTATTTTTATTAAGAAAAAATCAAGTATAACAAATTTTACTAAGGAGACTTCCCTGGTGGTCTAGTGGTTAAGACTCTTGTGCTTCCAACACAAGGTGAGGGTTCAATCCCTGGTCGGGGAACTAAGATGCTACATGCCTGCCCCAGGGCAGAAAAAAATTTTTTTTACTAAGAAAAAAAGTTATACCATCCTAAGGTCTCATAGGTTGTATTATAATCCTCAATCATTTATTCTCCTCTTACAAGAGTATTAACAGTCCTGCCTGTTGCCATGCGACTTGTAGTGCCTCTCTGTGGATACCCTACTGTTGGCTTGGCCATGTGACTTACTTTGGCCAATGAAATATGAGAACGTTCCAGTTCCAAGTAGAAGCTTTAAGAGCTATTGTGTGTTTCCACCAGCTCTTGCTCTTTTCTCTCTGCCAAGAGAACAATAAGTCACAAATAGGGGGTGCTCCTTCGGCCTGGATCCTGAAATGAAAAAGAATCGTGGAGTAGAACCATAGCTGATTACTAGGGAACCTATAATGTGAGCAATAAACAAACCTTTGTTATTATAAGCTACTCATATTTTGGGTTGTTTCTTAGTGCAGCATAATCTAGCAAAAGTTAACACATAGATAATCTAACACCAAAGTATACCAGGTAGTGAGGGGGGGCGGAGAAAGAAGAGGTCCTGGTTATTAGGGAAATTCACAGGTTAATAAACAAGTACCAAGAGTTGCTTCACATGAAACTTTTAGCTTCATGTTAGCAGGGGTTATGTGGTGGGAGGAGGTGCTGGATTATATGACTTTGAGAGTCTATGATTCTATAGTGCACAAAATGAACTGAAACTTTAAATAGTATCAGGATTATTGTAAATGGTTATAGTACAATGTGGAAAAGGTAAAAATAGACAGACATCCTCTAAAACAAAATGCCAATCTTTTTCTCAGTTAATCACAAGGTCCTGTGATACAGAGAATAACCAAAGAATAAATAAATAAAGAGGGGAGTGAGTATGAATATAAAGGAGTAGCATGAAGGATCTTTGGGATGGAACAGTTATCTTAATTATGGTTATAGCTACATGAATCCACACATGAAAACACTGCATATGCACAGAACAACACATATACACACAAATAAGTATCTATAAATCTGATGACATTTGAATAAAGTGTGTGAATTGTGCCAATGTCAATTTCCTGATTTTGCTCTTGTACTATAAGAATATGAGGTGTTACAACAATTAGGGACAACTGGATGAAGGGTATATGGGACCTCTCTGTACTACTTTTTGCAACTTCCCACGAAAAGGCGGTGTCGAAGACCATGATGAAGCAGAGAGAAGGTGGCAATCCAGACAAAAAGAATACTGTGTATAAAGGCAAACAGATATAGAAGTCTAGGTAGTGAAAAGGAGACAAAGGAATAGATTTTATTCTTTCAAATAAACCACTCAAAATCTTTTTAGTTTTAGTCTCTCTAAAAATTTAAGAAATGATTAACAACTCAGTACTAGTGAACATAAAAATAAATAAGCGTTATAAAGCACACAATTTTCTGGGTAATTTGCCATGCAAGTATATTTGACATATTCACACAGAAAACTTCAGCTCTTTAGAACTCAGCCTTCTAATACTTCATTTTCAAGAGATCTGAGGAACTAGAAGGGGAACTAGCCCTACATCCTTTCAGTTCCTCCACCACCACCCCAACCACCCTGCCAATAATGGAACAGCAACTCCTACGACCAGAGTTCCAACTGAATACAACCAGCAGAGCCTGTGCTTTGACACATGTATGTTTACATCATGTGACCGGCTTGCAGGGAAGGAGACTAAAACCTTCCGACGACAGGATTGTGATGTCTAAAAAAGACTTGTGTATTTCACAATACAAAGGAAAACAGGGCAGAAACAAACAGTAAAAGGAAAAGACAAGAATGAAAAAATAAAGAGGAGCGACAGTGATCGACAGCAATCCAAACTGACAAAGGAAATAGCAATCAGAAGCTGTCTGGAGAGTCAAGAGCAAGTCAGTAATAAAGAAACTTTAAAAAGGAGCTGGGTATAGAGGGTAGAGAAAAGCAAGTCATCTGATCAGTCCTCACTGTTAGAGCTGGTGGGGAGGAGCCCAAGAAAACACAAGCAGCCATCTGAGCAGTTCCCTTAGAGAATGAACAGTATAAACCCTAAGCTCAGTATAAATCCTAACTCATTTAATAATTTAATAATCATGTACTGGATGCCTTCTAAGTATAGAACAATAGGCTCAGATATCTGGGGTTACAAAAATCATACAGGGCTCCTGCCCTCTAAACAGCTTATATTCTAGTAAAAGTTGCAATGCTCCATTCTGCAAACATGCTAACACCTCATGCTTGTTCCATAACAAACCCTTATAAATTGATAACACAATTAGCAGGCAAAGACCTAGGAACACTCTAAGAACAGTATTCTAAAGAAAGCTTTCAAACTCTGAATACAAGAATACATTTGCTCTGGAGATTATCAGAATTGAAAGATTAAAGGGACTTTAAGTAGACAGAAGAATTTCAAATGACAATACAGCTGTATACTACTGAAAAACAATGAGTGTAAAGAGACCATACCAGCAACTCAAAGCAACAATGGACTAGCTTTTGTTAAATCCAATTCAACCTGACCAAAAATCTGGGTGGCAAAGTGTCAAAGAATGAATACAAAGACTAGTTTTGGTCTCTCATCAGAAGACAGTGAGTCCTAAGTCATTCTAGCCAGCCCAAAATAAACAGAAATCACTGGGAGAAGCATTATTTTTAAGCATGAATAATGTGGATTTAAAAAAATTCAAATAAGGAACAAGTGAAACAAAATAACCACTTCCTGCATTTTACAGCACTTTATCTTTTTTTAATATTTATTTTTAATTTATTTTTGGCTGCACTGGGTCTTAGCTGCGGCAGGTGGGATCCTAGTTGTGGCATGCGAACTCTTAGTTGCAGCATGCATACGGGATCTGGTTCCCCAACCAGGGATTGAACCCAGGCCCCCTGCATTGGGAGCTTGGAGTCTTACCCACTGGACCACCGGGGAAGTCCCTACTTTTTACAAAGGACATTCACAACCTCATCTCTCATGTCCTTTTTCTACACATCTGGGCAACCAGACGATCACATCAATTCCCATGGTTCAAATACTACACTTATGTTGATGAATATCAATTGCTATCTTTAGTTCTGACCTCTTCTCTGAACTCTCAACTTACATACTATCTACTTTACATCTCCACTTGGATGTCTCCCAAACATCTAACAGAACTTGTTTTTTTTTTCCTCCAAAAATCTATTCCTCTCCCACCACCAACTATGTAGGTACACAAGCCAAATACCTAAGAGTCAGCATATCCCTCATTCTCAATTTTCAATCTATCATATGCAAATGCTATCAACTCTAATTCCAAAACATGTTGAACTCATCCACCTCTCTCCACATCGTAGTTCATATCTCATCTTGACTATTAAAACCTTTAATCCATCCTCTCTGCTTTTATTCTTTTCTCTCTATTCTCTCCATACAGATTGCAGAGTATATGTAAATATAAATAAGAATATAACATTCTTCTGATTAAACCCCCCAATGGCTTCTCATTTGACAAAAAATTAAATCCAAACTCCTTGATGTGGCTTTGAGTCCCTGCATTATCCAGCCTCTGCTCGCCTCTCCAGACTCACTTAAGGTCACTAACTTCACTGTGATATTTCAGTTCTTCTAAAAGAGCTCTGTCCCAATTCAGTCTTTTCACATGTCATTCTCTGTTCCTGAAAAGCACAGGTGGTGTCTTCATTTTCTTTAGGACTCAGCTTAAATGTTACCCACTCAGAGACTTTTCTGGATCATCATAAAGCAGGCCGTTTTTTAAATTTTCTACTTCAGCCTTGCTTGTTTCCTTCAGAGACCTGTTACAACTTGTTTTCATTTTGTCTGTTTGCTTTCTTGTTGTTGTTGCCCTCACTATAATATTTGTTCCATGAGAGCAGAAAATCACATCTATCTTGCTCACCACCAAATCTGCAATACCTACAGCCCTCAAAAAATATGAGTTGAATAAATGATCATTAGTGAAATTCCTTCTTACAGTAAATTCTCAAATATTGCTGGGAGTATAAATTAATTGATTCAACATTTATTGACAACCTATTACTTGCAAAGATTGAGACAGGCACAGTGATGAATTATACATTCCTTGCTCTCAAGGGCTTTACCAGTCTAGCACAGAAGTAAGCAAGTCCCTTTTTCCTCAACCTCTTCTGAGAATGATCCCTCCACCTCCCTACGTGAAATAACAGCTGGTCCTCTCCTGAAGAGAAAGCCTGACAGTCTTTTCTCAGAATGTTACCTCCAACCCCCTGCTCTAAATGAAATAATCTCTCACCTCCCTTGAAGCCCTCTCAAATGGTTGCTGTCCAGTTTTAACCTCCTGCCTATCTCAGGTTCTAGAAATGGGATTAAAACCCTCTTTGCTCACCTGTACAGCTTGTTCATATTATCTGTTTTAAAAACAAAGAAAAAATAAAGCTCTACTCTTTTGAGGCTCTTCTCTTTTCAGCAAAATTACTGTCTCCCTTTCCTTATCACTGTTATATTTTAACCTCCTGGTCTCTCTACTTCACTCATCTAAGGCTTTGGCACATGTCTCATTGTCCTCCTCTCCACCCTAAACCTCCATCAAACTGAATGACTTCACCACGGATTTGGACAACCCATCCAACAACCTGGCTACTTACTTCCTTGACGTCCGTAACACCAGTGGTCTCTCCAAAACAGAGTTATACAATGTACCACCAACGTGGATATATTATGGCCCAGTCATCCTGCTACTCTCATAGTAACATCACTCCTGGCCCTTTTACCGTTATCCAAAACTGCTCTATATCTCAAAGCACTATTTCAAGCATCTTGTTCTCCAACTATAACCTCTTTCAAGTTATCATCCCTTGACCTTTATAAGGTCTCTTATCCATGGAGCCTTTTATTTCGACTGTGATCCATCAGAGCGGACCGTCTCTTTGCTTTACTTTTCTCATCATTCAGTTTATATTTTATGGGGCATCATATCAATAAGCCTCTTGTCATTAACCTAAATTCCCTTGTTCCTCTTTTAGAACACACCAGGATAGCAAAACTCCAAACCTGGATGAACCCAACTATCCTCCTTCTTTAAGGCTGCCGCTAAAAATGTCACTCAACAGGACACACTGGTTTAACCATAAATTTGTGATCACTGTGTTAGTTTGCTAGGGCTACCATAAAAAGGTACCACAAACAGTGGCTCTGGAGAACAGAAATTTATTGTCTCACGGTCTGGAGGCCAGAAGTCCAAAAACAAGATGCTGGCAGGGCCAAGCTCCCTCTGAAGGTACTAGGGAAGGATCTGCTCCAGTCTTCTCTCCTATTTCTGGTAGTTCCTTGGCATGTGACAGCTTAACTCCAATCTCCACATGACATTCTCCCTGTGTGTGTGTCTGTGTCCAAATTTCTCCTTTTGATGTAGACATCAGTGATTTTGGATTAGCAGCCCACCCTGCTCCAGTATGACCTCATCTTAACTAATTATATCTATAACAACTGTATTTCCAAATAAAGTCACATTCTGAGGTACTAGGAGGTTAGGACTTCAACATATAAATTGGGGGAGGGGGGACATAATTCAACCCGTAACAGTCAGTAACCTCAAATTTTTCTGCCAAACCTACTTTTTTTTTTTTGCGGTACGTGGGCCTCTCACTGTTGTGGCCTCTCCCATTGTGGAGCACAGGCTCTGGACGCGCAGGCTCAGCGGCCATGGCTCACGGACCCAGCCGCGCCATGGCATGTGGGATCTTCCCGGACCAGGGCACGAACCCGTGTCCCCTGCATCGGCAGGCGGACTCTCAACCACTACGCCACCAGGGAAGCCCCAAACCTACTCTTCAACCCACTTTCCATAACAACTATTCCAAGTAGAAATGTGACTTGAGTCTAATCAGAGAAAATCACAGTTCTTTTGTGGGAGCTACCAGAAAAGAGGCTCTCTTTTCCAACAGATTTGGAGTTATAAAGTATACAAACCTGAAGTTTTAGTGCTCATTTTACTGCTATAATGGGAAAGCCTACCTGAGACTGGAGACAAGATATGAAGGAAAAACTGAGTAGTGGTATCACTGTGATGCTAACAGATCTGAAGCCAGCTATACTCCTGGACCTATCGATTACATAAACTAACATACTTCCTTTCCACTTAAGACAGTTAGAACTGCCATTTCCTATTACTTGCACGAAAAAGTTCTGACGTAAGAATGAATAAAACTGGCTGATAAAGTGAGTTTTATACTTCTTGACTGGTACTTGGAGCCATATAGACCCAACCAAAGAATATAAACCAACAGAAATGTTTGCTATTTCAATTCTTTTCATATTATAGACCTAACATTTTCAAAAATATATCCACACAACCTTTTTTATCTCAAGTATAATTTGAAGTAAACACCATTTCCTAAAAAAATCAATTTCTTAAAATGAACTGAGAAAACATTTTTTTCCATGTTTATTAGTTGTTCCATTTCTCCCTTCCAAAACAGAAAAGAATTTGGTAAAAAGAATTTTCATCAATGTAATAACTTACATAATATGAGAGGGCAAACCCTCAGAGATTACTGTTGACACCAAATTGAGCGGGATGATTAATAGGCCAGAACTAATAATATGATTAGTTAAGTTGACCTGTGCTAGCTGAAGGTAAACAAGCATGCTGAAATTTAATACAGACAAATGAAGAGTAGATTAGATAGGGAAAAAATATAAGCTTTGCACAAATGAGACAAAGAAAATTTTCACAGTTAATGGAGTTCCAAGAGACACAAAAGAATCAGTAATGAAATGTTGCTTTTAAAAAAGGCAAGTTAAATTATAAATTATGAACTTAAATACACTACATTTTAAAATCATATATACATAAACGTCATCATTTTACAGCTTCATAGTAAATAACATATATTGAATCCTTTTTGAGCATTTCCTATACACCAGGTACTAGTCTTAACCACTTTACCCATTGAGTCCATTTATCCTGACAAGGCACATACTATTATATCCATTTTACAGATGAGGAAAATGAGACATCAATAAGTTGAGTAGCTCACTCAAATTCCCATACCTATTTAAGAGTTGGCACCAGCATTCAAATCCAAGAAGTCTGATTGCAGGACTTTTGCTCTTAATTCTTAGGTTTGTTGCCTTTATTATCAATGTTTTTACCTTTACCATCATTTTACTAGCATCTTTCATATGCATTGTATCATCTGAACCTCCATAACAGAGAGGTATTACCATATTTTCCAATTCTAAAACACCTTTAGTTGTAAGGGCCACCTTCTATTTAACACAACTTAATATCAAAATAAAGATAATTTAATAGAATAATTTTTTATTATTAACCCACAATTGCATACATTTATCCACCATTTTCCCTGTAGTATCACTACTGCACACATTTACCCACCATTTTCCCTCTTAATTAAACATTAAGTCAAAACAATGTTTTGCAGTTTTCATTGTACAAGCCTTTCTCCCTCCTTGGTTAAATTTATTCTTAAGTATTTTATTCTTTTTGATGGTACTATAAATGGAATTGTTTTCTTAATTTCCTTTCTGAATTGTTTACTTCTAGTGTATAAAAATACGGCTATGTGTTGATTTTGTATTCTGCAACTTTGCTAAGTTTGTTTGTCAGATCTAAAAGTGTGTTTGTGGAATCTTTAAGATTTTCTTCATATAAAAAAACATAACAGTATGGAGGCTCCTCAAAAAATTAAAAATAAAACTGCCATATGATCCATCAATCCCACTACTTGGTGTTTATCCAAAAGAATTAATATTGGGTTATCAAAGAACCCATGTTCCAGAGATCTGCTATACAACACTGCGGTTATAGTTAACAACACTGTACTATACACTTAAAATTTTGTTAAGGGGGTAGATCTCATGTTATTTACCACAATAATTTTTTTTAATCATGTTATTGACAAACAAATAATTTTACTTCTCCCTTTCTAATTTGAATGCCTTTTGTTTCTTTTTCTTGCCTAACTGCTCTGGCTAGAACTTCCTCTACTATGTTGAAAAGAAGTGGAAAAAGCAGGCATCCTCATCTTGCTCCTGATCATAGGGGAAAAGCTTTTAATCTTTCACCGTTCAGTATGATGCTAGCTGTGGGTTTTTCATACATGAACTTTATCATGTTGAGGAAGTTCCCTTCTATTTCTAGTTAACTGAATACTTTAATCATGAAAGGGTGCTGAATTTTGTCAATGCATTTTCTGCATCAAGATAATCACAATGTTTTCCTTCATTCTATTAAAGTGGTGTATTGACCGACTTTCATATGATGAACCATCTTTGCAAGTGTTTCATTGTCTTTTCCTGGAAATAAACTGAAAAGTCAGCAAATACAAAGCATTTTTTTTCAGCCAAATTGAACCTTTGACTGAAAAATACTGTCAGCTTACCTATAACATAATGTGAAAAGATCTGCGTTTCAATCCATAGTTTAGTAAAATACTAGCAGTGTGTTACCTTCACCTATACACATTCCACCAATCTGTTATTTGGCCTACTTAGCAAACTCCTCTTTTAAATACTGCTCTGGGGGTTGTCTACTAATCATTCATGCAGACTCCGTAGAGAATTACCTCGACCAGAATCTGCAATTGCTTAACGTCTATCTGAAAGATAGTAGGAACAAGAATTTCTACAGTGGAATTGGAAGAAGGGATAATTTTAGCACATGCGTACGGAGATAATACTCATCCAGTCTGTTAAAGACCTAAATGTAAGGCCAGACACTATAAAACTCTTAGAGGAAAACAGGCAGAACACTCTATGACATAAATCACAGCAAGATCCTTTTTGACCCACCTCCTAGAGAAATGGAAATAAAAACAAAAATAAACAAATGGGACCTAATGAAACTTAAAACCTTTTACACAACAAAGAAAACCATAAACTAGATGAAAAGACAACCCTCAGAATGGGAGAAAATATTTGCAAACAAAGCAACTGACAAAGGATTAATCTCCAAAATATACAAGCAGCTCATGCAGCTCAACATCAAAAAAACAAACAACCCAATCCAAAAATGGGCAGAAGACCTAAATAGACATTTCTCCAAAGAAGACATACATATGGCCAACCAACACTTGAAAAGATGCTCAACATCACTAATCATTAGAGAAATGCAAATCAAAACCACACTGAGGTATCATGGCCATCATCAAAAAATCTAGAAACAATAAATGCTGGAGAGGGTGTGGAGAAAAGGGAACCCTCCTGCACTGTTGGTGGGAATGTAAATTGATACAGCCACTATGGAGAACAGTATGGAGATTCTTTAAAAAAACTAAAAATAGAACTACCATATGACCCAGCAATCCCACTACTGGGCATGTACCCTGAGAAAACCATAATTTAAAAAGAGACATGTACCACAATGTTCACTGCAGCACAATCTACAATAGCCAGGACATGGAAACAACCTAAATGTCCACTGACAGATGAATGGATAAAGAAGATGTGGCACATATATACGATGGAATATTACTCAGCCATGAAAAGGAACGAAATTGAGTTATTTGTAGTGAAGTGGATGGACCTAGAGTCTGTCATACAGAGTGAAGTAAGTCAGAAAGAGAAAAACAAATACTGTATGCTAACACATATATATGGAATCTAGAAAAATGCTACTGATGAACCTAGTGGTAGGGCAGGAATAAAGATGCAGACGTAGAGAATGGACTTGAGGACACGGGGAGGGGGAAGGGTAAGCTGGGACGTAGTGAGAGAGGAGCACTGACATATATACACTACCAAACGTAAAACAGATAGCTCGTGGGAAGCAGCTGCATGGCACAGGGAGATCAGCTCGGTGCTTTGTGACCTCCTAGAGGGGTGGGATAGGGAGGGTGGGAGGGAGGCTAAAGAGTGAGGGAATATGGGGATATATGTATGCATATAGCTGATTCACTTTTTTGTACAGCAGAAAGTAACACAACATTGTAAAGCAATTATACTCCAAGAAAGATACATTTAAAAAAATACTCATCCAGTCTGAATTTCAAGTATTCTGTATAATTATTGGACCATATGTCTCAATTTCTAGTTGAGAAAATGTAACTCTATTTGGAGCACTTACATGAACATTGGTGCTGCTGAGGGAAAGCAGTTAGGAGGGTTAAGAATATCTAATATGATCTATTTTGCTTAAAGCTCCTAGTTCAGGGTCTACTGGACTATTATACAAATATGGTTTATGCTACATAGTCTACGTGATTCAGTAGAAGACTCAATGTATTAGCATATATCACTCATTCAAACAACTGCTGATATGTTACTATACTAGACGCTTCTGATACAGAGATGAACAAACAGAACAACTTCTTTGCCCTCCTGGACCTTAGTCTTAAGATAGAGGAAAAAAAAGAGAAATTATAGCACAATGGCTAAATACAAACATGTATTTGATGCACTAAAAGCTGACTGCCAGACAAACAAAAAAGTGTTCAAATAAATTGTACTTACTATCATTATTACCAGGCAGAAACAAGTACAGAGAGAAATATACTGAGGAAATAAGGAGGCAAGAAACTTGTTGTTCATTCATTACTCATTCACTTAGACATCTATTGTACATCTATATGCCTAGATACTGGGAATAATAAAATTAGTATCAATAAGAAACCATCATCCCTGACATTGAGAACTCAGTCCAGCGGGAAAAAAAGACAGTAACAATTCATTGTAATAAGTACATCAAGAGGGAGCAAACACAGTTGCTATGGCATCAGTGACACCTAAGGGAGACATATGAAGAAAAGTCATGTCTGAATTACTTCATAACAAACTAAGAAAAAGCTGAGGAAGTCACTTACAAGTGACACCTAAGCTAAACCATAAAGGAACCAGTCAAGCAACTGCAAAGAGCACTCCTATCTCAAGGCTCTTGTACTTGCTGTTCCCTCTACCTGGAACATCCCCACAGATATTCATTCATATGTCTCACTTCTTATTTCATTCACATCTCTGATCAAATATAACGTCCTCAGAGAGGCCTTTCTGACCACCCTATCTAAAGTGCCACCTTATGGCACTCTCTTCCCTAATCCTGCTCTATTGTTCTTCCTAGCTCTTATCACTATCTGACATATTTATTATCTATTTGTTTCTATTGGTCTCCCTGACTAGAAACATTAACCCATGGGGCCAGTGACTTGTCTTGCTCACTATGTAATGTCATAATACGGACACCAGTGCTTTGCAGATAGTAGGTACTGAGTATTTGTCAAATGACTGAAGCAAAGGAAAGGAATGAATTTCAGGTACAGCAAGAAACATATAGCAGAAAGTTATGACAAATGGACCATGGCTGGGTGCTCTTAACCAATAATAATTGTAATTGCAAATATTTATATTTATTAAGGACTTACTATGGACCAGGCACTATTCTCAGCACTTGTATTATCTCATCTAACTTTCACAATTCTATGGACACTCTTACACCTTACATATGAAGACTCTTAAACACAAAGAGATTAAATGACTTGCCCAAATTCACACAGCTAGCAAACGGCAGAACTAGAATTTCAAGCCATGCAGAACAATGCCAGAGCTCACTCTTTTAACCACTGCCCCAAAACATAGGAAACTGACAACCTCTCTGGGTTGTTTCCATGGAAGAAAGGGAAGGAGGGAGGGAATACCTACTATAAGCAGTCTTTGTGAATATTACATGCTTCATATATTTAAAACCCTATATGTATTACTCATTAGTAGCATTATTAGTTTTTTAAAATATGAACCACATTTACCATGCAAAAAGCTAAGTAATTCGTCATCCCTTGCACTTCTGATTCTGATTCTGAATAGGACTGGGCTGAGGTCTAAGAATTTACATTTCTAAGAAGTTCTCAGGTGACACTGATAGTACAGGACCACTCTCAAGAAACCCTGAGCTACATAACCAAAATGTGAATTAAACCCCTTTCAAATAATACTAGATTTCCTAAACAATCAATGGCTGAACTAGGCACCTTCAAAGCACTGAAAAAATAAATAAACAAGGGCTTCCCTGGTGGCACAGTGGTTGAGAGTCTGCCTGCTGATGCAGGGGACACAGGTTCGTGCCCCGGTCCGGGGGGATCCCGCGTGCCGCAGAGCGGCTGGGCCCGTGGGCCATGGCTGCTGGGCCTGTGCGCCCGGAGCCTGTGCTCCATGGCGGGAGAGGCCACAACAGTGAGAGGCCCGCGTACCGCAAAAAAAATAATAAAAATAAATAAATAAATAAATACACACACACACACACACACACACACACACACACACACACACACACAC
>NW_021703774.1:138380583-138397313 GCF_005190385.1 Monodon monoceros | reverse complement strand
CACACACACACACACACACACACACACACACACACACACACACACACCCATGTATGCTTTCTCCCAAAGGTCAGGAACAAGACAATAATGTTCACTCTCGACACTTCTATGCAACATCGTACTGGAGGTTCTAGCCAGGGAAATTAGACAAGAACAAGAAATAAAAGGCACCCAGATTGGAAAAGAGGAGGTAAAACTATCTCTATTCACAGATGACATGCTCTAATATATAAAAATTCCCAAGGAATCTACTAAAAAACTATTAGAACTAACAAATAAGTTCAGGAAAGTTGCAAAATACAAAGATAATATACAAAGATTATTTGTATTTTTATATACTTGTAATATACAATGTAAAAATGCAATTAAGAAATCAATTCCATTCAAATAAGAATAAGTCAAAAAGAACAAAATATTTAAGAATAAATTTAACAAAGAAGTACAAAACTCATACTCTTAAAAGTACAAGACATTGTTGAACAAAATTATATATATAAATGGAAAAAAATCCCATGTTCATGGGTCAGAAGACTTAACATTGTTAAGATAGCATTACTCCCACTAATCACAAAGTCAGTGCAATCTCTATGAGAATTCCAAATGACTTCTTTGTAGAAACTGGCAAGCTGATTCTAAAATTCATAAGGAATTGCAAGAAACATGGAATAGCCAAACATTCATGAAAAAGAAAAACAAAGTTAAAGGACTAGCACTTTCCAATTTCAAAACTTACTATAAAGCAACTGTAATCAAGACAGTGCTATACTACACATGGAGAGACATACAGATCAACGTTATAGAATTAAGAGTCCAGAAATAAACTCATGCATCTATGGCCAACTGATTTTTACAAGATCATTCAATGTGGAAAGAATAGTCTTTTCAATAAATGGTGCTGTGACAATCGTATATCCATGCAAAAGAATGTATTACCTTACATCATATACAAAAATTAACTTAAAACAGATCAAAGACCCAAGTGTAAAAGCTAAACTTACAAAACCCTTAGAAGAAAACATAGGGATAAATCTTCATGACTTGAGATTTGCCAAGGGATTCTTAAATATCACACAAAAAGCACAAGTAACAAAAGAAAAACAAATAACTTGGGGTCATAAATTTTGAAGTTTTGTACATCAAAGGACATTATCAAGAGAGTAAAAAAACAATCCACAGAATGGGAGAAAATATTTGCACATCACCTATCTCATTAGGAACTTTTATCTAGAATATATAAAGAACTCTCACAACTCAATAATAAAAAGACAAACAATGGGCAAAGGATGAGAATGGACATTTTTCCAGAGGAGATACACAAATGGCTGACAAGCATATGAAAAGGTGCTGGACATCATTCGTCATCAAGGAAATGCAAATCAAAACCACAATGAGATTCTATTTCACACCCACTAGGATGGCCAGAATTGAACAATCAGATAGTAACAATTATTTGAGAGGATGTGGAGAAATCCTCATCCTCACACACTGCTGGTGGGAATACAAAATGGTACAGCTGCTTTGGAAATAGTCTGTCAGTTCCTCAAGCAATTAAACACAGAGTTACTACATGACCTGATATATCCAGCAGAAATGAAAACACGTATCCACACAAAAACTTATACATGAATGTTTATAGCAGGATTATTTATAATAGCCAAAAGGTGGAAACAACCTAAATGCCCATCAATGGATAAACAAAATGTGGTTTAACAATAAAACTGAGTATTATTCGGCCATAAAAAGCAATGAAGTACTGATACTTGTTACACTTGGATAAACTTCAAAAACATTATGTTAAGTGAAAGAATCCAGCAACAAGAGTCCACGTATTATGGGATTACATTCATACAAAGTCCAGAATAGGAAAATCTATTGAGACAGAAAGTAGATTAGTGGTTGCTTAGGGCTGGCGGAAGCATGGAGGAGAAGGGATGATACCTAAAGGGTAAGAGATTACTTTTTCACGTGATACAAATGCTCTAATATTGACCATGGTGATGGCTGCACACGACTATAAACAGACTAAAAACCACTGAATTGTACATTTTAAATGGATAAATTGTATAATATGTGAATCGTACATCAATATGGCTGTTTAAAAAGTAACTTTTTTTTAAATTTTAAAGAAACAGGACTTCCCTGGTAGCGCAGTGGTTAAGAATCCGCCTGCCAATGCAGGGGACAGGGGTTTGATCCTGGTCCGGGAAGATCCCACATGCCACAGAGCAACTAAGCCCATGAGCCACAACACTGAGCCTGTGCTCTAAAGCCTGTGAGCCACAACTACTGAGCCCACGCACCACAACTACTGAAGCCCACGCACTCCAGGGCCCGCGTGACTCAACTACTGAGCCCGTGTACCACTACTTAAGCCTGCGCACCTAGAGCCCATGCTCCGCCACAAGAGAAGCCACCGCAACGAGAAGCCCGCGCACCGCAATGAAGAGTAGCTCCCACTCTCCGCAACTAGAGAAAGCCCACGCTCAGCAACGAAGACCCAACGCAGCCAAAGAAAAAATAAAAAGAATGAAATAATAGGGCAGGAAGCTCAAAGAACATCTCTTAACAACTAAACAATTTTTAAACATTTTATAAATTCAGTACCTCTAGTACTTTTATTAAAAGTACTTGAGGACTGGGGCTTCCCTAGTGGCACAGTGGTTAAGAATCCGCCTGCCAATACAGGGGACACGGGTTCGAGCCTTGGTCCAGGAAGATCCCACATGCTGCAGAGCAACTAAGCCCGTGCATCACAACTACTGAGCCTGTGCTCTAGAGCCTGCAAGCCAAAACTACTGAGCCTGCGTGCTGCAACTACTGAAGCCCGTGTGCCCAGAGCCCGTGCTCTGCAACAAAAGAAGCTACCGCAATGATAAGCCCGTGCAGCACAATGAAGAGTAGCCCCCGCTCACCGCAACTAGAGAAAGCCCACGCGCAGCAACCAAGACCCAATGCAACCAAAAATAAATTAAAATATATTTTTAAAGTATTAAAAAAAAAATAAAATAAAAGTACTTGATATGGCTCATATTTCTAAATGCAGATATAGTTCAAAAGATAATTAATTTTTTTGGTTAGGTTAAAGGAAAATAAGTCCTGTTTACCTCAATCTGTAAACACTAGTACTCGTAAAATGTCTGTACTAAAATAAGAAAGAAAGTAGCTGTAAAAAGATATGAGGGGGCTTCCCTGGTGGCGCAGTGCTTGGGAGTCCGCCTGCCGATGCAGGGGACACGGGTTCGGGCCCCGGTCCGGGAAGATCCCACATGCCGCAGAGCGGCTGGGCCCGTAAACCATGGTCGCTGAGCCTGCGCGTAAGGAGCCTGTGCTCCGCGGCGGGAGAGGCCACAACAGTGAGAGGCCCGTGAATCACAAAAAAAAAAAAAAAAGCTATGAGGGTATAAAAGAAAAAAACTGCCAAGCACAGAGACAAACCAGGACATTTCAGTTAAGTCTAGCTCAAAGTACAATCAACAGAGTTAAGTTTCTGAACTGTTCTAAAGCGCCAGATGGTCCCATCTACCCCCAGATCTTACATGGCCCTGCCTAAAAGTGTGCCAGAAAAAAACAAAAGCAAAGAACAGAATGTAGAGAACAGACTAAGAATGAAAGCAACCTAGCCTGCAAAAAAAGAGGTATGCAAACTGAAATCATCTAATCTTCTTCAGGCTCACAACTTATAATGCCAATTTGCCATGCTAAGTGAACTTTATAATCTTTAAATGGTCTTTGCAGCCAAATTAAATATACTCAACTTAATTCCTTCACAGTAGTTTTTTGAGATTATTGCTCTTGAGTAAATTACTGCTGCTGTCTGCTTTGCCATTCAAGATCTTATAAACTAAACGAAAATCACTCAAGTTTAACCTCAAAATTCAAAGGTATACACAGAAAAATAACTCAATTATGGTCAATACCATTTATAACTCTACAAAAAAGAATTCAGCAAATGGTATATCAAAGGTTATTTGCAACAGCATTGATTATAATTGATATATAAATGATCTGTAGTCATTAGGGCTTGATTAACTATAAAACATCCAATCAATGAATATATTCTAAAGACATTAAAAAGATGCTATGCACAGGGAGATCAGCTCAATGCTTTGTGATGACCTAGGGGGTGGGATAGGGAGGGTGGGAGGGAGGCTCAAGAGTAAGGGCATATGGGGATATATGTATACAGCTGATTCACTTTGTTGTACAGCAGAAACTAACACAACATTGTAAAGCAATTATACTCCAGTAAAGATGGAAAAAAAACAAACAAAAACGATGCTATGAAGACCACATAGAAAGAAAACACCTATATGTTAAGTTAAAAAAAATAAAATACAAAGCTATACATATGTGTATATATGTATGTATGTGTGTGTGTATGTGTGTGAGAGAGAGACAGAGAGACAGAGAGAATGCAAGAGAGAGGTTACAACAATGTTTAAAAAAAACATGTAAAGAGAAAAAAATGTAAAGAAAAAACCAAAAATTTAAAGAATGGGGTGGATGGTGATCCATGCTTTCCTTGCTATATTTCTGCATGTTACAAGTTTTTTTTGTTTGTTTGTTTTTGGTTTTGTTTTGTTTTGTTTTTGCGGTACGCAGGCCTCTCACTGCTGTGGCCTCTCCCGTTGCGGAGCACAGGCTCCGGATGCACAGGCTCAGCGGCCATGGCTCACGGGCCTAGCCGCTCCGCGGCACGTGGGATCTTCCCAGACCGGGGCACGAACCCATGTCCCCTGCATCAGCAGGCAGACACTCAACCACTGCGCCACCAGGGAAGCCCTACAAGTTTTTTTAATGAGTGAAGAATTTTGGAAATAAAAAAAATTTTTAATAATATTCATATGAATTCTGTATATAAGTACCAATAATAATAACAGCACTGCTATTTACTTAATGTTTCTTACATTCCAACAATGTATATACATCATAGATAAGGAAAAGGAAGTCAGAGAGTTTAAGTGACTTGCCATGGTCACCCAGAGAGAGTACAAGTGGCAGAGGGAGAATTCAAATCCAGGTTTGTCTTGTACTAAGTCTAGTGTCCTTCCCACTATAAAAAATCATGATACTCTTATTATTTTACATACTATTTTAGAGCATGTCAAAGATCCTTTCAGCCTATCCTTGAAATCCCTTCCTAATGTCTTGTGCTCTAGGTTAAAAATGCTTGCTTTATTACAAAGAAAAAGAGAATAAATTATAAGAAAATGGACATGATATTTCCCCAATGTGGACCTGATGTACCAAAATACAATTTGACTGGAATCAAATATTCCTATGGTTTTATGTTATCCTTTTAAGTACAATTTAAAATGCTGGGACTTCCCTGGTGGTCCAGTGGTTGAGTCTCCTCGCTCCCAATGCAGGGGGCCCAGGTTTGATCCCTGGTCTGGGAACTAGATCCTGCATGCCGCAACTAAGACCCAGTGGAGCCAAATAAGTAAATAAATAAATGTCATCCACAGTACCAATCTTGGACACTGTAAAACATTGAAAAAATTAAAAACTAAATTACCACAAAAAGTTTCATCATAAATCAGGATACTCCACAGCACCCAAGTGCCTTTCTTCTATCATCCTGTATCATAGTACTCATCACCCCAGAGTCAGTGTTTATCTCCCTAAAAGACTAAAAGGTACTTCAGTGCATGAACCTAGGTCTTACTCTCTTTGTATGTCCAAGACCTAACACAGTGGGGACACAGGAGGCATTCAGTAAATGTTTTCTGAAATAAAAGAGGGTGGACCAGCAATAATGGAAGCACTTTTAATGCATGTAAGCTTCATATTTTTAGTATATGCATAATGATGTAACTGTGTTGTACCTAGTGAATACAAGATGGAATGAAGTTACCAATAATCCTTGGTATCAGTGAGTTATGAAAATTTTAATTAAGTGTAACATTTCATAAAAATTAACAGCCCTATAAATAACTAAAATCTAGCTATTATAAACATCTGGCTAGTGATCGTCGTAGTAGTAGTTGTTGTTGTTAATAGCTGCTACCATTTAAACTGATCCAAGACATTTATAAACATTTCACATATTCTTCACAACAAATCCTGCAGGTTAAGTTTATTTGCCATTTTATAGGTAAAAAAAGAAAGAGGCTAAGAAACTTGTTACACAATCAAAAGATTGAAACCTAAGACATTCTCACTGCAAAGCCCGAGACTCCCATTTTTTCAACAATTTTTCATATCTGGAACACCAGAAATCCCCAGACCTAGCAGTTCTATCTTACTTAGTAAAATAGTTTGTTTTTTAGGGAAAATTTTCTCTGATACACAGTATGATCTTTAGTAATATGATACTGAAGGAACTCCAAGTCCAAACTACCATGTCCAAGAGACTATTAGCTTAAATGTAAATACTGGCGTGACGTATACTAACCTAAATAAGCTTAGGTTTTCATAAGCAATAAATTCCTAGAGGTAGCAAAATGTAAAACTACTTTCTATCATGTCTACAAAAACCCTCCACTATAACTTGGTACAACAATCACTTTCTAGAGATGTGGTCTATGCAATGAAAAGTTGATTTTCACATAAGATGTTGCAGCCTAGAACATATGTTCAGTGATAACCAAGGAATGGCACCATTAATTAGTTCTGTCAGAGCTATTTTGCCCTCAGAAATACAGACTCGTTCAATTTATATAAGTTGTTTACACTACCTAGGTTATAACCCTGGCTCTACCACTTAGCAGTAGCTTGACCTTGAACAAGTTACTTCACCTGTGTGCCTAAGTTTTCTCTTTTTATAAAACAATAATAATAAGGATGATCTGATTAACAGGTTGTAAAGATTATTGAAAACTGCCTGACAAATCATAAGTTCTCAATATGCATTAATTATTATCCCCAAACTGACCTCTTCTCTGTCTCTGTCTCTCTCTCTCTCACACACACACACACACAGATCCCACTGAGTAATTTGCTCCTTTTACATAACAATAGAGGAATGTAATATCATGTGAATGTTCATTTTTATCCCTATATTTGTCTGAAATATTGTCAATGGCTGTTTACAGGAAGCAGCATAGCAAATGTGCTTTAGAACAGATGTGCCCAGGTTCAAATCTCAAATCTACCACTTACAACACAACCCTGAGTAAGTAATGCAGAAGATTAATCCCTACTCGTAGAAAGGCTGTGAATATTAAGTGAAATAATATATGTAAATCACCTAAAAGTACCTACTGCTTAGTAGTTTACATAACATCAGTCCTCTTCCTTCTCAATAGTGGCATAAGAATGTTTTCCTTCCAGGATCTTTGCATTAATATTTAGCCCACTAGATAGAATTGTTCCACAACTAAAATAAGACCACACTAAGAAAGGCAGAGAAATCACACATAAAATTAAGTTCACAATTTTTAGTTGCCTTATCATTTTTTTAAGCTCAATATCCATGCACAATTACTCATTCATGGCTCATGGCAGGTTTAAAAATTAAAATATGAAGATAAACTATTCCCTCTGTCCCTATCCCAAGAAAGCACATATTTCTGTAATTCCCAAATGCCTTAGTGGACCACTAACTTTAGAAAGTATATTTAAATCAGTGATTCTCAACTTGGGGCAATTTTGTGCCCCAGAAAATATCTGGCAATGTCTGGAAATATTTTGATGGCCCCAGCTGGGAAGAATGCTACTAGCATCTTGTGGATAAGGACGCTGCAAAACACCCCACAATGCACAGGACAGCCCTCCACACGAAAGAATTATCTGGCCCAAAATGTCAACAGTGCCAAGGTTGACAAGCCATGATCTTAAAAAAAAAAGTATTATAATATAGAAGTTTTCTCCCCAAAAGTATGTTCTTGGCCAAATTTTTACTGAAGACATAACAAGAAATAAGCAGCTTGATTATTTCAGAGGGGAAACTCCTGGTCCTGTTAAATCCCCATTACAAAATTCCCAATCTAAAGAGGAAGTGAGGCTTACTTTTCTTTGCATAGTTGTACTGCGTAAAAACAAGTTTTTAAAAGAGCTCCAACCTTATTTTTTCTTTTTTTAAACTTAAGTGTTCTTGATGTACAATATCAGTTACAATTGTACAATATAGTGATTCACAATTTTTAAAGGTTACACCCCATTTATAGTTACTATGAAATACTGGCTATATTCCCCATGTTGTACAATATATCCTTGTAGCTTATTTTATACATAATATTTTGTACCTCTTAATCCCCTACCACTATATCGCCCCTCCCCCTTCCCTCTCCGCATGGAACCACTAGTTTCTTCTTTATATTTGTGACTGCTTCTTTTTGTTATATTCACTAGCTTGTTGTATTTTTTAGACTCCACATATAAGTGCTATCATACGGTATTTGTTGTTCTCTGTCTGATTTATTTCACTTAGCATAATACCCTCCAAGTTCATCCATGTTGCTACAAATGGCAAAATTTCATTCTTTTTTATGGCTGAGTAATATTTCCATTGTATATATATACATACCACATTTTCTTTATCCAGTCACCTGTTGATAGACACAGGTTGCTTCCATATCTTGACAATTGTAAATAATGTTGCTATGAACATTGGGGTGCATGTATATTTTCAAATTAGTGTTCTTGTGTTTTTTTGGATATATACCCAGGAATGGAATTGCTGGGTTACATGGTAGTTCTATTTTTAATTTTTTGAGAAACCTCCATACTGTTTTTCACAGTGGCTACATCAATTTACATACAACAGTGTATGGAGGTTCCCTTTTCTCCACATCCTCACCAACATTTGTTATTTGTGTTCTTTTCTATGACAGTCATTCTGACAGGTGTGTGATATCTCATTATGGTTTTGGTTTGCATTGTCCCTTATGATTAGCAATGTTGAGTATATTTTCATGTGCCTGTTGGCCATCTGCATGTCCTCTTTGCAAAAATGCCTATTCAGTTCTTCTGTCCACTTTCTAATCAGGTTGTTTTGTTTTGTTTTTTTTTATTGCGGTACGCGGGCCTCTCACTGTTGTGGCCTCTCCCGTTGCGGAGCACAGGCTCCGGACGCGCAGGCTCAGCGGCCATGGCTAACGGGCCCAGCTGCTCCGCAGCATGTGGGATCCTCCCAGACCGGGGCACGAACCCGTGTCCCCTGCATCCCCTGCATCGGCAGGCGGACTCTCAACCACTGCCCCACCAGGGAAGCCCTGGTTGTTTTTTTGATGTTGAGTTATGAGTTATCTATATATGTTGGATATAAACCCCTTATCAGTCATATCATTTGCAAATATTTTCTCCCATTCAGTAGGTTGTCTTTTTGTTTTGTTGATGGTTTCCTTTGCTGTGCAAAAGCTTTATGTTTAATTAGGTCCATTTGTTTATTTTTGCTTTTATTTCCTTTGCTTTAGGAAACAGATCCAAAAAAATGTTGCTACAATTTATGTCAAAGAATGTCCTGCCTATGTTTTCTTCTAGTAGTTTTATGGTTTTACATCTTACATTTAGGTCTTTAATCCATTTGAGTTTATTTTTGTATACGGTGTTAGAGAATGCTCTAATTTCATTCTTTTACATGTAGATGTCCAGTTTTCCCAGCACCATTTACTGAAGAGACTGTCTTTTCTCCATTGTATATTCTTGCCTCCTTTGTCATAGGTTAACTGACCATAAGTGCATGGGTTTATTTCTGGGCTCTCTATTCTGTTCCATTGATCTATGTGTCTGTTTTTGTGCCAGTACCATACTGCTTTGATTACTGTAGCTTTGTAGTACCAACCATTATTTTTTAATTGCACTTGCAATTATTAAAGCATTATTTATATCACAAAGTTTCTTATATCTCACTTCTATCTTACTTTTGTACAAAATATTAAAAAGCTCACATTTATGTGATAGGGAAGCACAGTGCATGAGGCCAACTTTCAACAAACATCATTATTATATACCAGGTTAACAATGACCAAAACTTGATAATATACCATGTTGATGGGGAAAAGGCACAAACACTGTTGATGGTATAAGCTTTCTGAATGTAAACTGGCAGTATCTTTCCAAATTAAAAATATCCTTTGGCCCCAAATTATACCTACTAAAAATTAATGCACATACACATGTACACAAAGATGTATAAAACAATATTCACTGCAGCACTGCTGGTAACAACAAAAGATCACAAACAATATAAAAGCCCATCGTTAGGTGGCTAGTTAAATAAATTACGGTATATTCATATAAAGGAATATTCTCAAGTGTTGGAGAAATGAGGGAAATCTGTATGTGCTCGTATAGAACAATCTCCTAGATCAATTACACTAAATAATAATAAGCCACAAAATATGCAGCTTATTCAAAAGAAATATACATACACTCACACTATATATATAACATATCTTATATATGTGTGTGTTTGTGCATATATGTGTGTGTGTGTATATATATATATATATATATTTTTTTTTTTTTTTTGCATCTACATCACAGACTATTGCTGGAAATACACACAAGAAACATCAAGAATGACTGCCTCTTGGAATGGGATTGAAGGCCAAGAGCAGGATGGAGACTTTCACTAGTATGTGTGAATTTTTTTTTTTTTTTGCGCGGTACGTGGGCCTCTCACTGCTGTGGCCTCTCCCGTTGCGGAGCACAGGCTCCGGACGCGCAGGCTCAGCAGCCATGGCTCACGGGCCCAGCCACTCTGCGGCATGTGGGATCTTCCCGGACCGGGGCACGAACCCATGTCCCCTGCATCGGCAGGCGGACTCTCAACCACTGTGCCACCAGAGAAGCCCTGAATTTTTTTTTAACATAAGTTTTACAGTCGGTAAGTAAGAGAGCCAGCATAAACCTAAGTCAAAATTCTGAGCCTGACTATTCACTAGTTTGAAATAATGATAATAATAGTCTAGCTTACTGATTATTGCGAAGATCAAATGAGAGAGCATAAAATGCTTCATAAATTATAAAGCAGCACACAAAATTATAAATTAGTCCTCTGACTGAATTCTCCAAACCAATTGTAATAATAATTTTTATCGTTCTTCTGGCCAATTTCTCTAAACGCAAAGACGGGAATGTTTAAGATGAAATGTGAATATAGATGCCATCTTAGAACACAAAGTTTTACTTAACATATAGCTATTTATTTTTTTAATTGAAGTATAGTTGATATCAATATTACATATAGTTATTGATTTCAATTTAAAAGGGTGAATTTTCAAAAAACTTGTCACACAGAAATGCTAAGTTGGCTGATTACAGAAGAAATACATGCTCACTGTTGAAAAGAAGGTAAGTAAAAATTATAACCATGCTATCATAAAATCTTGGTGTTTTTTTCTTCCAGTCTTTTTTCTATGATGCTTAAGTGGATTAGATTATTTGTCTAAATAAAATGTTTCCACTGTACTGTAATACAGCATTCAAATTACAACATCCCTCAGATTAATAAAAATTTTTAATGAAGACATAATATTTTATCTTGTTGATGAGAGTTCCACTACTTTAAAATGAAATTTTAGTATATGGGTTTGCCTAACGAACTCTGCCTAGATTAATTTTTGATTTATTTCTACCAACTCTCCAAATTACCCAGACCTCTGTCAATGGATCTTTTTCCCCCCTCCCTCCCTACATACCTCCCTCTCCCATCCCTTCTCTCGCTTAAGCCATTTTACTGATTTTGGTTTCCAGAGTTCCAGTTTTATTAAGTCCAAAATTCACAAAACAAAGAAGCATATAACTGTGTTTAAAATTCCTTGAAGAGCAAGTAAAACACCTTAGATTGAGACCTTAAATTAGACTATTAGTGAGACAGGGGATTAGAACTATGATTTGTCACTAAATAAAGATGCTCAATCTTTTTCTACTACATGTTAGTCTGTTATCATTGTTCTGTCTGCAAATAGAGTGAAAACAAAAGAATACACTCTATTGGACAAACCAACTGTTCCTAATTAATTTTAACTGTGACAGCTCCTCCCAAATGCTGAACATTCCAAGCCATTTTTGAAAACTGTTAAATACTGCTCAAGGAAACAAAGATTTCCTGAATATACTGGACTGTAACTGCAGGCAAAAAAGAAAAATATCATTATTGTGCCTTTCCCATAGTAGGAACTCAAATGATATGTCATGTTGAATAAATACTCCTTTTCTGCTTCTGAGAACATGTTATAATTTTCACACTCTGCCCTGTATTTACCATCATAACTGTTAAACCAGACTGCAAAGGTGATACCCATATTAACACATACTGTCTACTTCAATGAAATTGAAAATAAACACCAAAAACTGAAATTATGCGAGATTTTTTCCCTCCAATTTCCAAATTTTCTGTAATGCAGTTTTATCACTCTTGCAATTTAAAAAAAGCTTTAAAAAAAAGTATCCTTATAGCATGTATTGTTTTTGATCAAATATTAAGACTGTTTTAATTAAGTCCCATTCTAAAGGCTTTTTTATTATTAAAAAAAAGAATCCTTGCTAAATTAAAACAAGAAAACTTCAGCATAAAGCTGAACTGATAGATGATTATTTAAAATACTCATATTATGCCATCTTTCAATAAAATAAAACCTTCCTCATCATCAAGAGCAGTACTTGTACGCCCACAATTGTACTGTCAAGAAGCCATGAAAGGTACTGGAGATTCAGAGGCAAAAGATAATGCTTCCATACTCAAGAAGTTTAGTACCTAATTAGGAAAACAAGGCAAATACTGGAAAAAAAGAATAAAAAATACAAGGGAGCAATGGATATGCCGAGCATGTAGTACACAGAGACGTACAGTGGACAGATTTTGAAGTCGTACAGACTTTGGTTCAAATCTTAGATCTATCACTTACTAATTTATGCAAATTATTTCCCTCATTTGTAAAATGGAGTGTTAGGTTAAGTGAAGTAAAATTCTTGGCATACAGTAACACCCAAAGGGAAGCTAATAGTATTATTATCATTATTATTAGAGATACAGGCTTAAGGAAGAAATGGGCAATCAGCAAAGTTTAAAAAGAGGAAGCATTAATATCTTTTTGTAATCTACCACCATAAGCAAAAATCACAAGAGCTTTCTCACTCAAGTTTTACTTCTTATTGACAAGAATAGAATACCCAGCGAAGAAAACTAAAATTAAAAAACACTAAGGCTGGACTTCCCTGGTGGTGCAGTGGTTAAGAATCCGCCTGCCAATGCAGGGGACACGGGTTCAATCCCTGGGCCGGGAAGATCCCACATACAGCGAAGCAACTAAGCCCGTGAGCCACAACTACTGAAGCCCACGCACCTAGAGCCCCTGCTGCACAGCAAGAAAAGCCACCACAATGAGAAGCCCACGCACTGAAACTAAGAATAGCCCCCGCTTGCTGCAACTAGAGGAAGCCTGCATGCAGCAACCAAGACCCAACGCAGCCATAAACAAATAAGTAAATAAATTTATTTTTAAAAAACCCACTAAGGCTATATAGCACTAAAGTACCGTAGGAAAGTCACCACTAGATTTCCAAATCATAGAATATGATCTATAAAAAGAATGTTCTTTGGAAAGGTCCTTAGATCAGCTAATTCAAACTCTCCAACTAGAATGGAAGCTCCATGTTTTTTTTGTCTCCAAGCTCCAAGAACTGCCATCTAGTTTGTTCATTAGTATATCCTCAGCAACTAGAATAATTCCTAGTACATAATTAATGGTCAGTACATATCTGCTGAATGAATATTAAAACTAAGAAAACTGAGGCCTGGAGACTTAATGCCATACAGTTAGCTCCTGGAAGAGCTGGGAATGAAACTAACATTTCATTATTCTAATAGTCTATCCTGTCTAGAAGCTAGACCATGATAATTTACATAATTTATTTTGTTGGTTGGGGAACTGGAGGGTTGGTTGGCAGGCAGGAGAAAGAGGAAGGAAAGAGTAAATTAAAATATTTTTCAGGTGTTTTTCCCCCAACTGTCAGTTTTGCTTAGTTGATAAAGGCAAAAAATTATATACAAGACAATCCCAGTACAGTACATAGCACATAAAAGGTACTGAACAAACATTGGTTGAATGAATGAACCTACTCCAAAACCATTATCATCTTATGATCAGAGGCAGAAACTAACTTCAGCATCAGTTTAATCTTTGTAACTGTCATACAATCCTTTAGAATTTTCAGCCATTCATAAGACAAACAGTTATTAATCACTTTCTTCCAGATGGGCACTGAGGGAAACAGATGAGTTGAAAGATGTCCCTGCCCTGGAGGATCTCACTTGAGTATAGCTATGTCTAGATGTGTGTTGGGGCAGGGGGGTGATGGTGACATAAACAAATCAATAATGAATGTGAAACCAGGGTGCACTGTTATCTCAGTTTATTTGCCTCAAGCAGTTAAAAACTTAAATTAAAAAACACAAATCAGCAAAGTTTTTAAATAACAAGGAGGCACATTAGGGTATATTAACACTTGGGAAGTTTCTTTTTCCTGTGCCTTTACAATATACCTTATTGCCTCTTAATGTCTTAAAATCAAAATATTCTAAATTGACTTATTTGGCTATTCAATATAAATGAACCATCAGTGTTTGTTCTCTTACATGTAGAACAATGAAGGATAATACTCCTGATTCAGTATTTACTTTGTGTAGGTGTTAATATTTAAATATATAACCACAAGAACATATTTAAATTACTTAACTGTCCATAAAATTGACAGAGCCTGAAGAAAATATCCAGAGATGATAGTAAATAGAAACTGAAAACATGGTCTTACCCAGGGAGAGAATAAAGTATGCACACAACTAAGAAGCAAATCTATAGAAGTCCTCAGGGGAACAAAATCTTCAAGAGGGGAGAACTCCCGCTGGAATTGGACAACAGAGCCAGAGAGCAACAGCCTGCCAACAGGATCTTGCTTAATGCATATCACTAACTAGACTATTAAAAAGTGAACACCCAAAAGTCAATGTTGCCATTCCCCGAATCTGAGTTTTCAGGAGGACCCTTCCAGAGAGATTCGCTACCAAGATTAAATCACCATTTTCCAAGTACTCTTCCCCAATATCTGCTTGTCAAAATAGGATAAGCAACACCAAATTAACTGGAAAAGAAACAGACTTCACTTATGAAGCTGAAAATTCCTGCAAGCTGAAGTTAGTTATCTTACCAGAGGCACATGTTATTAACGTGATTCCTGGTTCCTGTGGAGAACATTTTTCACTCAGTATCTCTATCCTCGAATGCTAGGCAAAAGACCCCCAAAGTCTCTTGATCCCAACACAGGAAACTCTCCCGCCCCAATGTATAGCCTATCCCAGTGTTCTGCCTTAGATGCCCTGACAAATCCAGGCCAAGGAGACTACAAGGTGGCGGGGAGATACTACAGGGCAGGCAGGAAGGCTGGGGTGGGCCCCAACGGAGAAGTCCATGGCCACCAGCTCTGCAGAGAACAGGCTGAGAAGGTGAGGTTGGGGTGAGATCTGGTCAAAAAAGCAGGAAGGGACTGACAGGTGCACATCCCCCTCACCATTCAGGACACCACAGGAAGATTACAATTGGCTTTCTTTACAGAGAGCGAGGAACAAGGCTCCCAGAGTGATGCTGAGCGGTTTTCTGGGAAGCACGAGGACTGACTCTGAAGGAAGCAGAATGGCAAGAGAAAAGACCCTGAGAACAGGTTTTGGTGAAGATTCCCCCAGTACACGTGACCTCTTACGTCCTTCCCAGCACCAAGACTGGTGGGACCATCACACCTGTTCAAGGATGTTTCCCTGTTTTCCGCTTGGACAGAGATAGGGAGCCCACCGGGTAGGAGTGGTAGCAGAACTGAGGAGGAAAAGACTGAATAGGGGGATCTGACCCAGCAGGAAACCTGATCAGGAGGAGAAGAGGCTGAATCCAGGAAGGTGCTAGCAAGGTAAGTACGCGCTCTGGTAGAATGAAACTTATGTGGAAGAGAGGCTGACTGGAGAAAACTGTTGGAGAAGGGTTTTCGTCGGACTCCGCTGGGAAAAGGCCGGTTTAGAGAGGAAAGACTGGCTTGGAGGCGACCCTGAGCGCCTGGCTCAGGAAGGTGACTCTGCCTGTCCCGAGGGCGAGCCTCGTGTGGGACAAGGGCTGACCCGAGGATGAGGCTGATCCGCGAGAGCTCAACAGGAGCTCACCTGGGTGCTTCTGGCCTGGAAGGAGGAAACTTCCTGGGTGGGTGAAGCAAAACTGGAGTGAGAGGAGCGGGCACACACCAAGCGGGTCGGGGGGCACGGCGGGGTCGGGAGGAGAGGGCGCCGCGTGGGGCGGGGCTGCGGCGCCGACCGGCCGGGGCGGGGTCGCGGCTGCCGCGGCTGAGCTGCCGTCTCGGGATGGCGTCCTCCCCCAGTCACACTCACACTCTCTCTCACACACACACACACACACACACACTCACACGCGCGCGCGCTCGCTCTCAGTATCGGCCGCCCCGCCAGGGGCAGAGAGAAACTGCCCAGGTCGGTGAACCATAGGACGGTGGGGGAGGGGGCCGGGGACACCGGCCGTCCGAGCCAGGCGGACTGGCGGGTGGCGTTACCTGTGTCAGAGAGAGCTGGGCCGCCGCAGCCATGGTGTTTCCATCATGCACGGGAGGGGAAGGAAGGACTGGCTGACGGGGGCTCGGGGCGGGGAAGAGGCGGAGGGAGCAGCCGGAGGCGAGGCCCGGGCGGGCAGGCGGGCGGGCGTCTCCCCTAACTTCGACAACTTCCCTCCTCTCGCCCGCCCCGCCCCGCCTGGCCCCGCCTGGCCCCGCCTGGCCCCGCCTGGCCCCGC